>NC_069499.1:1534501245-1534801411 GCF_027579735.1 Bombina bombina
CAAAGTAATCAGCTCTTTTACCTGTAAAAAAAAATACAATACCCCCCCCCCCAATATTTCAACCGCTTGGATGAAGAATTCGGCTCAGCTGGGTGAAGATGACTCAAGGTAGGGAGATCTTCAGGGGGTTAGTGTTAGGTTTATTTAAGGGGGGTTTGGGTGGGTTAGAGTAGGGGTATGTGGGTGGTGGGTTTTAATGTTGGGGGGTTGTATTTTTTTTTAAAGGTAAAAGAGCTGATTACTTTGGGGCAATGTCCTGCAAAAGGCCCTTTTAAGGGCTGGTAAAAGAGCTGATTACTTTGTAATTTAGAATAAGGTAGAGCATTTTATTATTTTGGGGGGCTTTTTTATTTTATTAGGGGCTTAGATTAGGTGTAATTAGTTTAAACTTCTTGTAAAAAAATGTTTTTTCTGTAATTTAGTGGGGGTTTTTTTGTATTATAGATCAGTTTATTTAATTGTATTTTAGTTTAGCTATTTGTAGTTAATGTATTTAATTAATTTATTGATAGTGTAGTGTTCGGTGTATTTGTAACTTAGGTTAGGATTTATTTTACAGGTAATTTTGTAATTATTTTAACTAGGTAGCTATTAAATAGTTATTAACTATTTAATAGCTATTGTACCTAGTTAAAATAAATACAAAGTTGCCTGTAAAATAAATATAAATCCTAAAATAGCTACAATGTAACTAATAGTTATATTGTAGCTATATTAGGGTTTATTTTACAGGTAAGTATTTAGTTTTAAATAGGAAAAATTTATTTAATGATAGTACATTTATTTAGATTAATTTAAATTATATTTAAGTTAGGGGGTGTTAGGGTTAGGGTTAGACTTAGGTTTAGGGGTTAATAAATTTATTATAGTAGCGGCGACGTTGCGGCAGGGAGATTAGGGGTTAATATTTGTAGGTAGGTGGCGGCGATGTTAGGGAGGGCAGATTAGGGGTTAATACTATTTATTATAGTGTTTGCGAGGCGGGAGTTAATACATTTATTATAGTGGTGGCGAGGTCCGGTCGGCAGATTGGCGGCGATGTTGGGGGGGCAGATTAGGGGTTAATAAATATAATGTAGGTGTCAGCGATGTTAGGGGCAGCAGATTAGGGGTTCATAGCTATAATGTAGGTGGCGGCGATGTCCGGTCGGAAGATTAGGGGTTAAAAATATTTATTATAGGGTTGGCGATGTGGGGGGGCCTCGGTTTAGGGGTTCATAGGTAGTTTATGGGTTCATAGGTAGTTTATGGGTGTACCGCTCTACCGCTCACTTCTTCCAAGACTCGAAATACCAGCGTTAGGCAAATCCCATTTAAAAGATAGGATACGCAATTGACGTAAGGGGATCTGTGGTAGCCTCGAGTCGCGGAAAGAAAGTGAGCGGTAGACCCTTTCCTGTCTGACTCTAAATACCAGCGGGCAGTAAAAAGCAGCGTTAGGACCCCCAGGTATATATATGTCCGCTTTGCATTCATGGTGAGCCAATCAAGGGCCAGATTATTAGTGAAGCACAAATTGACGCTTCCACTCGAGCGTTAATTGCACTAGAAGTAAGCTTTTTTGCAATTGTCAAGTTGAAAATACTCGATAAGCGCAAAAAGCCAAAGTTAGAACATCGCGTTCACGTATTTAACCATATAAGTTAAATGAGAAAAAAATTGGAATAAAAAACTAACACTTCACTCTCGCTCAAACTCAATTGCATATTCTCATTTGCACTAACCCGAAATATGAATATTTCACATCTCAATGTTCTTGACATAGAATAATATGTTCTAGTTATCATTTTATTTTTACATATATCTGATGTTTATATATAGGTATAAATATATATTTATAGGAATATCTATTTATAAATACATAGAACATATTCTCCTATGTGCAGAACATCGAGATGTGACATTTTTACTGTAAATGCATAGTTAGAAACTTTAATAAATATGAATATTGCAAAATATATTTTTTCATGTTTTCATCTACTTAACTGCAAAGGGCTCCAATGCACTTCTGTGTATGTCTATATGTGTACATATGTATTTATTTGTTTATATTTGTATATATGTATGTAAATACTTAATTAAATACATTAGACACACACACACACACATATATATATATATATATATATATATATATATATATATATATATATACATAGTATATATCTATATACATATACAGAGAGGCACACTCACAGGAACGCACAAACGGCGCAATACCATTATTAGCCTGTTCTCTGGCAAATTACCACCTGGGTGCAGCTTCTTTTTAGCCCAGTAATGCTTTTTCACAGAGTAGAACTTTCTAGTAGTATATCAGTCTGATCCCGCCTATTACAGTCAGTCTAGCGCTGAAATACCAGACAATTCCTCTCTGAACAAGGAACACAGCAACCACAGACGATCGTTTCGGCCTACATTGGGCCTCATCAGTGAGGTGTAATCATATTCCTCTAAGCACATTGAGCAAGGAGTCCACGTCTGGTTGCCCCTTTTTCCCTTAGAGAGACATCATGCATACAGAGACGCACCCTCACAGAAACAAACAACCGGCTCAATACCATTGTTAGCCTGTTCTCTGGCGATTTACCACCTCGGTGCTCGGTGCAGCTTCTTTTTAGCCCAGTAATGCTTTTCTCAGAGTAGAACTTTCCTGTAGTACATCAGTCTGATCCCGCCTATTACGGTCAGTCCAGTGCCGAAATACCAGATAATTCCACTCTGAACAAGGAATACGGCAACCTGAGATGATCGTTTCGGCCTTAATTGGGCCTCGTCAGTGAGTTGTAACCATATTCCTCTAAGCACACAGAGCAAGGAGTTCACGTCTGTTTGTCCCTTTTTCCCTTAGAGAGACAACATGCATACAGAGAGAATCACACTCACAGGAACGAACAACCAGCTCAATACCATTATTAGCCTGTTCTCTGGCGATTTACCACCTCGGTGCAGCTTCTTTTTAGCCCAGTAATGCTTTTTACAGAGTAGAACTTTCCTGTAGTATATCAGTCTGATACCGGCCTATTACGGTCAGTCTAGCGCTGAAATACCAGGCAATTCCTCTCTGAACAAGGAACACAGCAACCCCAGACGATCATTTCAGCCTCCATTGGGCCTCGTCAGTGAGGTGTAGCCATGTTCCTCTAAGCACACTGAGCAAGGAGTCCACGTCTGGTTGCCCCTTTTCTTCTGTTAAGTGTGATCAGTCCACGGGTCATCATTACTTGTGGGATATTAACTGCTCCCCTACAGGAAGTGCAAGAGGATTCACCCAGCAGAGTTGCTATATAGCTCCTCCCCTCTACGTCACCTCCAGTCATTCTCTTGCACCCAACGACTAGATAGGATGTGTGAGAGGACTATGGTGATATATTTAGTTTTTATATCTTCAATCAAAAGTTTGTTATTTTATAATAGCACCGGAGTGTGTTATTCCTTCTCTGGTAGAATTTGAAGAAGAATCTACCTGAGTTTTTCTATGATTTTAGCCGGAGTAGTTAAGATCATATTGCTGTTTCTCGGCCATCTGAGGAGTGAGGTAAACTTCAGATCAGGGGACAGCAGGCAGATTAATCTGCAAAGAGGTATGTAGCAGTTTATTATTTTCTGACATGGAATTGATGAGAAAATCCTGCCATACCGTTATAATGTAAACTCAGCCTTGAATGCAGTAGATGTAGCTGATATCAGGCTGTCATGTATGTATATTTTACACTTCAGTTTTCTGGGAAATGGTACTTCTCTGGCTTTTAAACTGTATACATAGACTTAACCTATTTTGCAGGGACTTGCAATAGGTTTTAAATGACAATTAATTATTGAGGTAAAATGTTTTTTTGCTGGCATGTAAAAACGTTTTTTTCTCTGAGGTACTGGGTGAAAAAATGTTTTGGGCACTTTTTTTCCACTTGGCAATAGTTTTGATTTAAATTAGAGCAGTTCACTGATCCCTCTCACTGTTATGTGTGTGGGGGAGGGGCCATTTTGGTGCTTTCACTATGCATCAGAAAAACTCAGTCAGAGGTTCATTTTCTTCCTGCATGATCCGGTTCATCTCTACAGAGTTCAGGGATCTCAAGAGTCTTTTTTGAGGGAAGTAATCATACAGCAGAGCTGTGCTGATTGTATTGACTGTGATATAAAAAACGTTTATTTGTGTATTTTTTTCTGCTGCCTGGGTTAGTTATCATTTGCTGAGGGGAACAATCCTTTGCTAAAACTGTATATTCTGACAAAGATTGATGCTATAACTTAATTATTTTATCTGTTATAATATTTTTCTGTGCTTCTTAAAGGCACAGTTCGTTTTCATATTATTTGTAAATTACTTTGAAAAGTATTTCCAAGTTGCTGTTTATTTGCTAGTGTGTTAAACATGTCTGATTCAGAGGAAGATATCTGTGCTATATGTGTTAATGCCAAAGTGGAGCCCAATAGAAATTTATGTACTAAATGTATTGATGCTACTTGAAAAAATAGTCAATCTGTACAAATTGAACATATTTCACCAAACAACGAGGGGAGAGTTATGCCGACTAACTCGCCTCACGTGTCAGTACCTGCATCTCCCGCTCAGGAGGTGCGTGATATTGTAGCGCCGAGTGCATCTGGGCGGCCATTACAAATCACATTACAAGATATGGCTACTGTTATGACTGAAGTTTTGGCTAAACTACCAGAACTAAGAGGTAAACGTGATCACTCTGGGATGAGAACAGAGTGCGCTGATAATGCAAGGGCCATGTCTGATACTGCGTCACAGTTTGCAGAACATGAAGACGGAGAGCTTCATTCTGTGGGTGACGGTTCTGATCCAAATAAACTGGACTCAGACATTTCAAATTTTAAATTTAAGCTTGAGAACCTCCGTGTGTTACTAGGGGAGGTATTAGCGGCTCTGAATGATTGTAACACAGTTGCAATCCCAGAAAAAATGTGTAGGTTGGATAAATATTTTGCGGTACCGACGAGTACTGACGTTTTTCCTATACCTAAGAGACTTACTGACATTGTTACTAAGGAGTGGGATAGACCCGGTGTGCCTTTCTCACCCCCTCCTATATTCAGAAAAATGTTTCCAATAGACGCCGCCACACGGGACTTATGGCAAATGGTCCCTAAGGTGGAGGGAGCAGTTTCTACTTTAGCTAAGCGTACCACTATCCCAGTGGAGGATAGCTGTGCTTTTTCAGATCCAATGGATAAAAAATTAGAGGGTTACCTTAAGAAAATGTTTGTTCAACAAGGGTTTATATTGCAACCTCTTGCATGTATTGCGCCTGTCACGGCTGCAGCAGCATTTTGGTTTGAGTCTCTGGAAGAGACACTTCAATCATCCACACTAGATGACATCACACACAAACTTAAATTCCTTAAGTTAGCTAATTCATTTATTTCAGATGCCGTAGTACATTTAACTAAACTTGCGGCTAAAAATTCAGGATTCGCCATTCAGGCACGCAGAGCTCTGTGGCTAAAATCCTGGTCAGCTGATGTTACGTCTAAATCTAAATTGCTTAATATTCCTTTCAAAGGGCAGACCTTATTCGGGCCCGGCTTGAAAGAGATTATTGATGACATTACAGGAGGTAAAGGTCATGCCCTGCCTCAGGACAAGGCCAAAGCCAAGGCTAGACAGTCCAATTTTCGTTCCTTTCGTAATTTCAAAGCAGGAGCAGCATCAACTTCCTCTGCACCAAAACAGGAAGGAGCTGTTGCTCGCTACAGACAAGGCTGGAAACCTAACCAGTCCTGGAACAGGGGCAAACAGGCCAGAAAACCTGCTGCTGCCCCTAAGACAGCATGAATTGAGGGCCCCCGATCCGGGACCGGATCTAGTGGGGGGCAGACTTTCCCTCTTCGCCCAGGCTTGGGTAAGAGATGTTCAGGATCCCTGGGCGTTAGAGATCATATCTCAGGGATACCTTCTGGACTTCAAATCCTCTCCCCCAAGAGGGAGATTTCATCTGTCAAGGTTGTCAACAAACCTAACAAAGAAGGAAGCGTTTCTACGCTGCGTACAAGATCTTTTATTAATGGGAGTGATCCATCCAGTTCCGCGGTTGGAACAAGGACAAGGGTTTTACTCAAATCTGTTTGTAGTTCCCAAAAAAGAGGGAACCTTCAGGCCAATCTTGGATTTAAAGATCCTAAACAAATTCCTAAGAGTTCCATCGTTCAAGATGGAAACTATTCGAACAATTTTGCCCATGATCCAAGAGGGTCAGTACTTGACCACAGTGGATTTAAAGGATGCTTACCTTCACATACCGATTCACAGAAGTCATTACCGGTATCTAAGGTTTGCCTTTTTAGACAGGCATTACCAGTTTGTAGCTCTTCCATTCGGACTGGCTACGGCTCCAAGAATCTTCACAAAGGTTCTGGGCACTCTTCTGGCGGTACTAAGACCGCGAGGAATTTCAGTAGCTCCGTACTTAGACGACATACTGATACAAGCTTCAAGCTTTCAAACTGCCAAATCTCATACAGAGATAGTACTGGCATTTCTAAGGTCGCATGGATGGAAAGTGAACGAAGAGAAAAGTTCTCTCTTTCCACTCACAAGAGTTCCCTTCCTGGGGACTCTGATAGATTCTGTAGAAATGAAGATTTACCTGACAGAGGACAGGTTAACAAAACTTCAAAGTGCATGCCGTGTCCTTCATTCCATTCAAGAGACCAGAAATTCTCTTCTATGGTGGCTTTATCGGCCACATCTGTCCAGGGGAATGCCATTCAGCAGGCCAGACTGGTCAATTGTAACAACAGACGCCAGCCTACTAGGTTGGGGCGCTGTCTGGAATTCTCTGAAGGCTCAGGGACTATGGAATCAGGAGGAGAGTCTTCTTCCAATAAACATTCTGGAATTGAGAGCAGTCCTCAATGCTCTTCTGGCTTGGCCCCAGTTAGCAACTCGGGGGTTCATCAGGTTCCAGTCGGACAACATCACGACTGTAGCTTATATCAACCATCAGGGAGGGACAAGAAGCTCCCTAGCAATGATGGAAGTATCGAAGATAATTCGCTGGGCAGAGTCTCACTCTTGCCACCTGTCTGCAATCCACATCCCGGGAGTGGAGAACTGGGAGGCGGATTTCTTAAGTCGTCAGACTTTTCATCCGGGGGAGTGGGAACTTCATCCAGAGGTCTTTGCCCAAATACTTCGACGTTGGGGCAAACCAGAGATAGATCTCATGGCGTCTCGACAGAACGCCAAGCTTCCGCGCTACGGGTCCAGATCCAGGGATCCGGGAGCGGTCCTGATAGATGCCTTGACAGCACCATGGACCTTCAGGATGGCTCATGTGTTTCCACCTTTCCCGATGCTTCCTCGATTGATTGCCAGAATCAAACAGGAGAAAGCATCAGTGATTCTAATAGCGCCTGCATGGCCACGCAGGACTTGGTATACAGATCTGGTGGACATGTCATTCTGTCCACCTTGGTCGTTACCTCTGAAACAGGACCTTCTGATTCAGGGTCCTTTCAAACATCAAAATCTAACTTCTCTGAAGCTGACTGCTTGGAAATTGAACGCTTGATCTTATCAAAGCGTGGTTTTTCTGAGTCAGTTATTGATACCTTAATACAGGCTAGGAAGCCTGTTACCAGAAAGATTTACCATAAAATATGGCGTAAATACCTATATTGGTGCGAATCCAAAGGTTACTCTTGGAGTAAGGTTAGGATTCCTAGGATATTGTCTTTTCTACAAGAAGGTTTAGAAAATGGGTTATCCGCTAGTTCCTTAAAGGGACAGATCTCAGCTCTGTCCATTCTGTTACACAAGCGTCTGTCAGAAGTTCCAGACGTTCAGGCTTTTTGTCAGGCTTTGGCCAGGATTAAACCTGTGTTTAAAGCTGTGGCTCCACCATGGAGTTTAAACCTTGTTCTTAACGTTTTACAGGGTGTTCCGTTTGAACCCCTTCATTCCATTGATATAAAGTTGTTATCTTGGAAAGTTCTATTTTTAATGGCTATTTCCTCGGCTCGAAGAGTCTCTGAGTTATCAGCCTTACATTGTGATTCTCCTTATTTGATTTTTCACTCGGATAAGGTAGTTCTGCGTACTAAGCCTGGGTTCTTACCTAAGGTAGTCACTAACAGGAATATCAATCAGGAGATTGTTGTTCCATCCTTGTGCCCAAATCCTTCTTCGAGGAAGGAACGTCTTTTGCACAATCTGGATGTAGTTCGTGCCCTTAAATTTTATTTACAGGCAACTAAAGATTTTCGACAAACGTCTTCCCTGTTTGTCGTTTACTCTGGTCAGAGGAGAGGTCAAAAAGCTTCTGCTACCTCTCTCTCTTTTTGGCTTCGTAGCATAATTCGTTTAGCTTATGAGACTGCTGGACAGCAGCCTCCTGAAAGAATTACAGCTCATTCCACTAGAGCTGTGGCTTCCACTTGGGCCTTTAAGAATGAGGCCTCTGTTGAACAGATTTGCAAGGCTGCAACTTGGTCTTCGCTTCATACTTTTTCCAAATTTTACAAATTTGACACTTTTGCTTCCTCGGAGGCTATTTTTGGGAGAAAGGTTCTTCAGGCAGTGGTTCCTTCTGTATAAAGAGCCTGCCTATCCCTCCCGTCATCCGTGTACTTTTGCTTTGGTATTGGTATCCCACAAGTAATGATGACCCGTGGACTGATCACACTTAACAGAAGAAAACATAATTTATGCTTACCTGATAAATTCCTTTCTTCTGTAGTGTGATCAGTCCACGGCCCGCCCTGTTTTTTAAGGCAGGTAAATATTTTTTAAATTATACTCCAGTCACCACTACACCCTTGGCTTCTCCTTTCTCGTTGGTCCTTGGTCGAATGACTGGAGGTGACGTAGAGGGGAGGAGCTATATAGCAACTCTGCTGGGTGAATCCTCTTGCACTTCCTGTAGGGGAGCAGTTAATATCCCACAAGTAATGATGACCCGTGGACTGATCACACTACAGAAGAAAGGAATTTATCAGGTAAGCATAAATTATGTTTTTTTCTTAGGGAGACTACATACATAAAGAGAAAAGCACACTCGCAGGAATGAACAATCAATTCAATACCATTGTTAGCCTGTTCTCTGATGATTTACCATCTGGTGCAGCTTCTTTTTAGCCCAGTAATGCTTTTCACAGAGTATAACTTTCCTGTAGTATATCAGTCTGAGCCTGCCTATTACGGTCAGCCTAGCGCTGAAATACCAGCCAATTCCTATCTGAACAAGGAACACAGCAACCCCAGACAATCATTTCAACCTTCATTGGGCCTTGTCAGTGAGGTGTAGCCATATTCCTCTAAGCACACTGAGCAAGGAGTCCAAGTCTGGTTCCCCCTTTTTCCCTTAGGGAAACTACATACATACAGAGAGAAGCACACTCACAGGAATGAACAACCAGCTCAATACCATTGTTAGCCTGTTCTCTGGCAACTTACCACCTGGGTGCAGCTTCTTTTTAGCTTGATAAAGGCTGACCTGCAGCCGAAACGCGTAGACGCACCTTTTTACCTGGTACCCCATAATCTGATGCACTCCTGATGTACTTTTGAACGCTGATCCTCATAGTGCTATACGGGTGTTAATTGTCCCTTTGTATACACCGAGGGTCATTACAAGTGAGAATCTTTGTTTCATAAACTTCAGAGCATAGCCTCATCCCTACTAAGAAACATGCTGAATATTTGGATTATCGCTACAACGCTGACAGACGAGTCTGATTGGAACCCCATGGCGGCCCAGCTCTTGACATCATCAGCATAGAGGCTACTAGCCTCACACAGAGGAACACAGAGGAACATAAAGCCACGGATACAATTTGATACAATACATCCTAGCTGTGCAAATCACAGCGATCTTTCAGCAGACTGTTCAGCTACACATCGTTATTAATGATATCTAAGGTGCTGCTGCCATAAACAGCCCTATCCGAGATTTTTATTTTTTGAAGCTGCTATAATTCTTACTGGGGATTCCTACACATCCCAAACACTTATGTTTTTAGTACCTATGTGTTGAATATCTATATATTTTTTTTTATATTTTACAGTGCCGGCACTATACATGTTAATTATGTGGATATTTTATCTTTAAACAATTTTACCATACAATAAATTTGTAATTTATATCTAAACATACTGGGTTTTTTACTTAGGTGCTTTATAAATCCCTATTGTACACTACCCCTCCCAACTTTAACAGGCCAATCAGCCTTATATTATCCCAAAACACCAAGTCAGTTTTGCCCTCTAGCAGAGCACTAACCCACAGCTCCCTACTGTTTTCCTAGTTCATTACCACACTTTTATGGAGAGATTAATGTGGTATTTTTGGGTTTCTTTTATAATCTGACCACTGAGTAGCTCTCATACACACATCCATTTTCGCATTTTCCTGTAACTATACTTTGTAATGTATTTTTTATGTGTTTTGTGCAACTTTTATGTTTTGCAAAACAGTTAACCAGAGCTCTGAAGTTGCAGGAATTATTATAGCGTAAATCACGATAGCGTTCAAGCGATCACGTTTACTTTCAACTTGTAATACCTGCGGTAAGCCCAACAAACGCAAACCCCCATGATAAACCCCTTATTGCTTGAGCACAAACGTTTGCACTCCACTCATAATATGGCCCGAAATCAGCAGATGCATGAGATAGCCACGTGATGTGAGGCAGAAAGGTCCTACAATCCCGGCTTGTTGAACAGTCCAGAGGACTAAAGCTGAGAAACACTGGGGTGGAATCACTAACTAATCTCACCAGTTGTGATGGAATTCTATTGAGCCCCTTCAATGACCATTTCTATCAAATTACAAATTTTCTTTCCATGATAAAAAACATATATAAGGAATTTTGTTTATCTAAATATATTTCCATACAAGTTAGGTAAGGAAGGAACAATGCATGCTGAAATAATGCAAACATGCCCATTTTGTGAACCTCCAAATATTTTTGGGGCAGTATATTGCACTTGGAGGCTGAGGGTGAAGCCTTGACTTTATGGGGAGAGGGGCTGAGTGGGTAGAGTCAAACAAAGAATAATCATGGTAATTAAGGAAGTTGCCATATTATTGTAATTAATAGATCTACAGACATTGGCAAGTTATTAATTCCACAGCAATGAATGTAGCTACTATTTCTTGTTAATAGTCAATAGGGTCTGTTCTGCGTTAACTGAAGGATCAGGGCAAAAAAAGGTCAGTAATCACCACATAAACAGGGAACCAAGATTTCACTCTTAAGCACAGACGTCTGCGGAAATTTGGTGGTGGGGGGCAAAAAAAAAAAAGAAAGAAAGAAAGACCACAACAATAATAATAATGTCAATAAAAATGTCCTTTTACGATGAGGGTTTTGAACTAGAACAGTTCTAGCCATAGATACTGTAATTAATACATATATGGCCAATTCTGGGCAAGAATACTGGGTAACTGTTTTGCGAAAACAAAAAAAGTGTATCAAAACACCTCAAAAATAAATTTAAATGTACAGTTACATTCATAATAACAATTCAAATTAAGAAAATAAATAATCACACAAAAGAGTTTTATAAGGGCGCAAAGATATTAGGTCTGAGGTGTTTCGGGTAAAGTAAGAAATCCGGGAAATCCTAGGATTACCTTGGTAATACGGACATTACCCAAGCGGCTGTGGGTATAGCCCAATGTACTGCAATTCCACCATCAACACTATTTATTTTGCCTCCGCCTGGGAGGTTGAAGGGGGGCGCCCCGCTGGTCTTCTGGCATCCACCCCAAGTGAACCTTGGGGAAAGAGGTTTACAAGGGGGGCATCTCACCCCTTGAACTTCCCAGGCAGAGACAAAAAAGATAGTGAAGAGGCAGGAATAACAGTGCATGCTATATATGTTTGATGCGGTGACTCATGATCATACATTGGGCTTTACCCACAGGCACTTTGGTAATGTCCGTTTTACCAGGGTAATCCTAATATTTACAGACATTTATACAAATATAAACACATAAATATATTTACACACATATAGAAATATCTATAAGTGCATTGGAGCCCTTTTCAGTTAAGTAGATGAAAACATGTATAAGCATATTTATGCAATATTCGTATTTAATAAAGTGTTATACTGTGTATTTACTGTAAATAGTTTCACGTTTTCAATGTTCAATGGGAATATGTTCTAAGTATTTTAAATAGATATTCCTATATATATATCTGTATATATCTATACCTATATATATATGTTTTGAACTTTTTACTTTGATACGAGCGCTACCGACAAAAAAACTTACTTCTAGCGGAGTTGACACGTGATCGGGAGCGATAAATATCGCTCCACTTATAATCTGCCCCTCTGTGTATTGTTAAAATAAAATGTACAAAAAAATATAACATTATACATTTTAGCATAAACAATCAAGAAGAACATTCTCTCCGCTGGTACATTTTGCCCTTGTTTACAAATTCATAGTTTGGTTCCAACAACATCAACCAACACTGCAGCAAGCAATGAAATCAATGCAACACAATATCACACTACACATTAACATACAACATATTAATATGAATGTATAACCTTTTGTTAACAGGGCTTGAACTCACCATTTGCTGCATTTGTCAGACCTCCAAGCTCCACTGGATCAGAAGGACGTGGCGAGAAGATAGCATGTGATGAAGAAACATCTTTAATTCCAGCTTACTTGAACTCCTTAAAGAAATTCATGTCTGAGTAACTCCAGATTTGATGCCTTTTTAGACTGGCTATTTGCTTTATAAAAGTTTACACTGAATTATAATTTTTTTATTATTTGTGGCTCCCAACATAGGCCTAGATTACAAGTATTGTTGTTCATTTTTATTGCTGATGAGAGCTAACTGCACTCAAGGTAAATCAATAGAGCTTGTATGTTTGCACTGGTGAAAATAAAAGTTTAGCTTGAGTGCAAAAGACTTGTGTGCTAACATCTGGAGGTTGAATAACGTGTCTGCGCTAACTCCCTTTCCCCGCTTCTATGGGGCACGTAAAAAGCCTTTTCTTTTTCTGCTCCAGCGCTTACCCGAAGGTGCACTAGGCCCAACTGTGTTAAAGCCAAAGGTGCATTAGGAATACTTCCAAAACCTATGTTCTTCACTTAGAAGAAAATGTTCTTTATTTCATTAAATGGAGAGAGTCCAATACTCATCACATGTTGCAATATTACCCTTCCTGATCACTAGGAGGAGGCAAAAGGCTTTAAATCTTTCACACTTACCATGATCCAAAGTTATTTTATTTGGTCTCCTTGATAAAGAGTGAGGTGAAAGTCAAGTCCTAGATCAACTCATTTGAAAGGGGATCCTTTAACCCATTGTTTCTCATCCACGGTACTCAAGTACCCCCAACAGGACAGGTTTTAATTACAGTCAAACCAGTGCAAAGCTGAAATAATCAGCTGATGGGTGAGAGCAGGTAAGTAACCATGGTGTTATTGATCAGCTGATTACCTGTACACTGGTTCAGCTATTATGAAAACCTGGCCTGTTGGGGGGTACTTGAGGACCGCGGTTGAGAAACACTGCTCTAACCAATCTGAGGCCTGATCCTACTCATTATAACCTGTCGTTCAGGGGGCCAGACATGGGCCTCTAGTTATCAAAGTCAGACTCGCTGTATTCAGCATTGCACCAGCAGCTCACAAGAGCTACTGGTGCAACGCCGCCCCCTGCAGACTCGCAGCCAATGTGCCGCCAGCAGGGGGTGTCAATCAACCCGATCGTACTCGATCGGGTTGTATTGTGGCGATGTGTGTCCGCCTGCTCAGAGCAGGCGGACAGGTTATGGAGCAGCGGTCTTTGTGATCGCTGCTTCATAACTGCTGTTTCTGGCGAGCCTGCAGGCTTACCAGAAACACGGGGCATCAAGCTCCATACGGAGCTTGATACATATGCCCCATGGAGTTTTCATTAAAAGGTGTTTTCTCAGTGAGAAATGTTGCAGGCCTCCCAGGTGAAATGTGGACTTGTCCACCAATTCCCTGGTCTACAGTGAGCTGCTTCTTGTGGATCCACAGCCCTCTACAGGTGAAATGGGTACTTGTCCACCAATCCCCTGGGTTAAGATGCTGTTACTGATTTAGATCCTTGGCATCGTGCTTAAGCAAGTTGCTGCAGCTGAGGTAAGGACATTGGACTGGGGTGCTGAGAGCTAAATACCTGCACATTCATAGTTTACTGGCTATTAGTAGTCTGGGGGCATATACACCATACACCTGACACTAGTAGTTTATAGCACTTTTTAAAAAAAAAATATTTTTTATTGACTTTTGGTATACAATGCAATATATAAGCAGAAATGCAGATGGTATACAAATTGCAACATATATAGAGAGAGACAAGTGAGATCATATTGTCATTAACAACACTATTATCTCTGTTACATCACAGATACAACTAAAAGGTATAAGTTTGCTTATTTGTCAAACATATGGGTATCGGATCTCTTATTAGTTTAAATTTCGCTGTAAAACAAGTTTACTGATTTGAATTTGTTGACTAACATATATATATATATATATATATATATATATATATATATATATATATATATAAAACATGGAAGGGAACTGCACTCCAAGACCGGACCAGGTACACATCCTGTGACTCAGCAACATCCAGCCCTGGGTGCTAAATAGCACTCCAAAAAAGCTGTGATGTCACCAGAGCCACAGGCAGTTAACCCCAGTCCGGAATGGGTGCAAGAAACAAGGGGGATTACAAACAAAAAGTAATACAACACATAGAAACACCCAGCACTCACCAGCTAGCTCACAGCTAAGATAAAATCACAACTGGAAAGGTTAGTTACCGCATCTGGCCAAATGGGAAAGCTCAGGCAGTGGAAAGGACCTTGACGTGGTGCCTGAGCTTTCCCATTTGGCCAGATGCGGTAATTAACCTTTCCAGTTGTGATTTTATCTTAGCTGTGAGCTAGCTGGTGAGTGATGGGTGTTTCTATGTGTTGTGTGTATATATATATATATATATATATATATATATATATATATATATATATATATACCAAGCCTTAGTTATAAAGATAAATGTGTAACTCCCATATTTTCATAGGGCCACTCTTAGAGTATAAGGCATATAAATTGTATAAGCTTGTAAATAAGCAGAAATGCAAGTGGTATACAAATTGCAAAATAAAGAGAGAGAGACAAATGAAATCATATTACCAATAACAACACGATTATCTCTGTTACATCACATATAAAAGTAAAAGGTATAATTTTGCTTATTTGTCAAACATATGGGTGTCAGATGTCATGTAATTTAAATGTCGCTGTAAAACAAGTTTACTGATTTGTATTTGTTGACCAACATATATATACCATACCAAGCATTTGTTGTAAAGATAAATGTGTAACTCCCATATTTTCATAAAGCCACTCGGAGTATAAGGCATGCAAATTGTATAAGCTTGTAAAACAGAAGAAATATAAATATTGTAACATATAACCAGCCATATCGTTTTCTGAGCTAATTCACATCGTATAGGTCAGTTGGTTATATAGCTATTCGCTAAGATATAGATATTCAAAGTTAAAGTATAGAGTAAATAAAAGTTATGATTATAAATGCAGTGTTTTGCAAGGGAAACCGTGCGATAATACTCTAAGCATAATTAAAAAGTGCTAGAGTATATTAGTGAATGGGGGGTGGAAACATAAGGAGCCAGCCAGGCAGCTTGAGTGCCATATTAAGTGTTTAAGAGGAAGTACAACTCAAGGCCACCCATTTATCTAGCTATGATATTGTGTTATCTAAAATTAACCTTAGGCCATTAATTTACACTATTAAAATATTAGGAAACATGATCTTCTGGGGTTCTTGGGGAAGTATAGAAGTAAATAAGTATTACTATCAGAGAGATGCCTGAATTCAAGTCCAATGGAGTAACTAAGATATGGGGTTTGCTCCATTTGTGTTAGAATAAATAAATAAGTAAGATTATCCTAGAGCACCACAATCAAAGTTTCACTGCCCAGAAACAATCTGTATAATGATATCGTCATCTGTAGGTAGATTATTGTAAGTTCTACAATAATTAGAAATAAAAATCAGAGACTCTAGTTATATACATTTAGGTCAAAAACACTTCTTAAGTAACAATATGACTGTTTGTAAAATATTAAGCTAGCAGAAGTTAGCTCCCTATCCCGGCCGCTGACAGGGAGACATCCGCTGCGAGAACTATCTATATGAAAAATAGTGTTACTTATAATGGGAATATCATGTAAGTTTTGTGAGTCATCTCTCCTGTTAAACTATTAACCTAATCCACAAAATCGAAAGGGACCTGCATATTAATAACCAAGCAGCAGTGTTCAATACATCTGAACAAATACAGGGCTACTTATATGGGAATGCTAGGGTCAATAAAGATCACTGAATTTAAACCAAATTTAACATTTACTAAATATGCCCACTTGAACAACATGTGGCTATATGGCACTATGAGTTTAACTATCGTAACAAGGTGAACTCCAATACACAGAAAAGCAAAAATAATAAGTTTCATTACAAACTTTTCACAATATATGTGTAGATCGCTCACTATATTGTAGTGGTAATCATAGTCTCATCTATCCGATGCCAGTGCGGGTCAGTATGTATAATATGTGAATAAAGTCCCACTGCAGACCTACAAAGCAGGGAAAACACTGTGGAACTCTAAAGGAGGTGGCTCTGAACCCATAGACCACAGTTGGACTTTCTTGTTTTAATAATTGCCAAAGTGTAAATTCTTTATCAAGTTCGAGGCTTATAGTAGACCATGAGTTCTCTGCAATATTACCTACAGGTGCCTTGTTAACATGGTTAGTTGCATCCCTTTCTACCTGCTCTACAAAAGTTGTTGCCATCATGTCACCTTGCATCATCTCAGAAATATCATCTATGACCGGAGATGCGATTTGAGATTGAATATATATTTCTTCATTAATTTTAGTTGTTAACTGCCACTGTTCATCTGGAATCACGTGTAGTGTAGTCCGTTTTTGCGAAAAACATGGATGATCTGGTGTTTTTGAGCTACTAATTTTCACAGCGCATACCACTTCTATAGGATTGGCGTCAGTAAACTTTGCTGCCTCCATTAGATTTGTCACTAAGATCGTCAATCTCCGTGTGAGGTTTTGAAAATGCACATAAACTATTAAACGTACTTGCTACTCCCATAAGTCGATAGCCGCCATCATAGAAGCTCCAAATATAGAGCGGTAGTGATCGGCACAAGGGTATGACACCCTGGAGCTGCGCTCCGGCTGAAGAAATGAAGGCACAGTATACTGTAGAGTATTAATGGGTGATATCTCTGTGTTAAAGGTGGCTATATCGGGTTCTTCATCTGCAGCAGTAGCTGGAATACGACAGAAAACAGGGTAGGCTATAGTTTAGTCAAAGAGTTGCGTACCTAAAAATTCAAGGCAAGATGGCTGCCGTTCATGCTCCCATATCTCTGACCATGATTCAAAAAAATGCGTCTAGTTCTGCACAGGGAAATCTAACTGGCCCATTGACCAATTAATCTTTATCTCCAGTAGATAAGACAATCTGGAATCTTTGTTTTCCATATATTTAGAGGTCCTGTATTGTGTATTTTGCTGTCTTAATAGTGGAGCTCATTGTAAGCATGACTGCTCGCCTGCCCGGCTCACTTTGCCCCCCCCGCCCCCCTTTATAGCACTTTTGAGATAACTTTTAGTTTAAATTTAGCATGGTCAGCTTAGAAGTTGTTTCTGAGATATGAAAAGTTTTTTTTTACTTTACCTGCGCTAAATTTCTGATCGTTACCGTTGTTTTTTAGCTTAGTGCTCACCGGTAGTGCAGACCCGCTAAGGATTAAGGGCTCGATTACAAGTGGAGTGCTAAATTATCGCACCCATTTGCGGGAGCGCGATAATTAACCAGCCATTACAAGTGGCTGGTTATTGCTACCGCGAGCTCGTGGTAGCAATATACGCTCCGAAAACTAACGAGAGATCAGATCTCTGGTAATTTTCTAAAAGTGCCCCAATATCCTTCAAAGTAGACAGCATTGTAGTTTTTTTATTAAAAAAATATCTTTTACTAAAAAGACTGCACTAGGTAGTTTTGGGGCTTAAAGTTGGCAGCAGTGGGGTGTTAGAAAAAAAAAACGGCACAGAAAAGTCCCTTTACATTGCAGTCTATGGGAGCTGTGTGTTCTCATAGACCGCAATATAAATATATGTATATGATTATATATATATTTATGTGTTAATATGCGTATATACACATATTAACACATACATATATATATATATATATATATATATATATATATATATATACTGTATGTCTTTATTCATATACATATATATTTTAAAATGCTGCCGATCTCTGCGCTACTTACCCCCTTCTCTGCGCGAGGTTCTGAGGCGATTTACTTGTAATACCAATGCACATCATCGTGCGCTGGTATTACAAAGTGGAGCGTTAATATCGCTTGCATGCAATCGATATTTAGCAATTCACTTGTAATCTAGCCCTAAATGTTTTAGCATGCTTTCTAGTTCGCCTTTTCAGTTACTTATTTTTCTGTTTCTCTGATATTTAAAGGGACAGTCTATTCCAGAATTTTTATTGTTTGAAAAGGTAGATAATACCTTTATTACCAATTCCACAGTTTTGCATTACAAACACTCAGCCAGATTAAATTTTTTGCGTTATGAGCGGCTCAGTACTAACTTGCAAGTTATTGTCAGCACTCATCTCCCTATAACGCTGCTATTACAGGTTTGCAAAAACCCGGCGTTAGCAGGCAATATGGCAGCTATGAGCTCCATACCGCACACAAATACCAGCACTGCTTTGAGCTGGTTTTATGTGCTCGTGCACAATTTCCCCATAGACATCAATGGGGAGAGCCGGCTAAAAAGAAGTCTAGCACTGCAATAACGGAGCGTAAAACTCTGTAACGCAGCCCCATTGATTCCTATGGGGAAAGAAAAGTTATGTTTACACCTAACACCCTAACATAAACCCTGTCTAAATACCCATAATCTGCCGCCCCCGACATCGCAACACCTACATTACACTTATTAACCCCGAATCTGCCGCCCCCGACATCGCCGACACCTACCTACACTTATTAACCCCTAATCTGCTGCCCCCAATGTTGTCGCTACCTACATTACACTTTTTAACCCCTAATCTGCTGCCCCCAATGTCGTCGCCACCTACCTACACTTATTAACCCCTAATCTGCCGCCCCCAACGTCGCCACCACTATACTAAAGTTATTAACCCCTAAACCTAACCCTAACTCTAACCCTAACGTAACCCTAACCCTAACACCCAATAACTTTAACATAATTAAAATAAATCTAAAAAAAATTACAGTTAATACCTAAATAATTCCTATTTAAAACTAAATACTTACCTATAAAATAAACCCTAAGCTAGCTACAATATAACTAATAGTTACATTGTAGCTATCTTAGGTTTTATTTTTATTTTACAGCTAAGTTTGTAATTATTTTAACTAGGTAGACTAGTTAGTAAATAGTTATTAACTATTTACTAGCTATCTAGTCAAAATAAATACAAATTTACCTGTAAAATAAAACCTAACCTGTCTTACACTAACACCTAACATTACACTACAATTAAATCAATTACATTAATTAAATACAATTAACTAAATTGCAAAAAAAATAAACACTAAATTACACAAAATAGAAAAGAAATTATCAAATTATTTAAACTAATTACACCTAATCTAATAGCCCTATCAAAATAAAAAAAGTCTGCCCAAAATAAAAAATAACCCTAGCCTAAACTAAACTGCCAATAGCCCTTAGGGCCTTTTGCGGGGCATTGCCCCAAAGAAATCAGCTCTTTTAACTGTAAAAAAAAAATACAAACAACCCCCCAACAGTAAAACCCATCACCCACACAACCAAACCACCCAAATAAAATCCTATCTAAAAACCTAAGCTCCCCATTGCCCTGAAAAGGGCATTTGGATGGGCATTTCCTTTAAAAGGGAATTTAGCTCTTTTCCATTGCCCAAACCCTAAGCTAAAAATAAAACCCACCCAATAAACCCTTAAAAAAAACTAACACTAACCCCCAAAGATCTACTTACAGTTTTTGAACTCATCCTCATCCAGTCAGGAGAAGTCTTCATCCAAGCGGGCAGAAATCCTCATGAAGCCGAGAGAAGTCTTCATCCAAGCGGCAAGAAGTGGTCCTCCAGACGAGCAGAAATGTTCATCCAGACGGCATCTTCTATCTTCATCCTTCCGATGCGGAGAGGCTCAATCTTCTAGACATCCGACGCGGAGTATCCTCTTCTGTCGATGGCTACTGAAGAATGAAGGTTCCTTTAACGTCATCCAAGATGGTGTTCATGGAATTCCGATTGACTGATAAAATTCTATCAGCCAATCGGAATTAAAGTTGAAAAAATCCTATTGGCTGATGCAATCAGTCAATAGGATTGAGCTTCAATCCTATTGGCTGATCCAATCAGCCAATAGGATTGAGCTTGCATTCTATTGGCTGATTGGAACAGCCAATAGAATGCAAGCTTAATCCTATTGACTGATAGTGATGTCGCAAACCTAAAATTTTCGGTTCGCGAACCGCGGACTCGAACTTCTGGTATTGTTCGCGAACGCGCGAACCGCGCAAACCGCCATTGAATTCAATAGGCAGGCGAACTTTAAAACCTACAAGGACTCTTTCTGGCCACAATAATGATGGAAAAGTTGTTTCAAGGGTACTAACACCTGGACAGTTGCATGCTGGAGGGGGATCCCTGGCAAAACTCCCATGGAAAATTACATAGTTGATGCAGAGTCTGCTTTTAAGCCATAATGGGTCTAAATCAACTAACATTCCCAAAGTGGCTGTCTCAAAACATCCCGGACAGAAGATAGATTGATAGTGATAGGTAGGATAGATAGATATACATAGATTGATAGTTAGATAGAATCGATAGAAGAGAAATAGATAGATTTGTTAGATATATAATTAACCTAATAAATTCTAATAATCAAACATGCGTTCTTGGACCCAACTAGCTTGTGTCAATTAGTACTTTTCTTAGCACTTTAATCCCTGTTCCCCCCCCCCTATCGGGGGAGTTCTATATGGCCTGCCAGATTACCCTGAAAAATTATAATAATAAGACATGTGGTCTGCTACCTATTTTAACGAGGTTGTGTTTTAAGTACTACCATTCTTAGCACTTTAATCTCTGTAACTCTCCCTATTTGGTGAGGTCTATACGGCCTGGATGATTACCCATACAAAATATAATAATAAGACATCTGCTCTTGGTCTGCGACCCATGGTAACTATGTTGTGTTAATTAGTAATGTCCTTCGCATTTTAATAGCTGTTACTCATACTCACCCTATCGGTGGAGGTCTATATGGCCTGCATGATTACCCTTACAAAATATAACAACTAAACATATGCTCTGGGACCCATGGTAAGTAGGTTGTGTTAAGTAGTACTGTTGCATGACATAAGTAGTATGATTGCTGACAACAATTGGCTAGGTGGGCCTGGCTCACAGCAGGCTGCAAGGCAGGAGGAAAGTGCTATTCAATGGCACCAGCAAACTGAGGATTCAAATCACAGCAACTATTACCAAAAATTTTAATTTTTAATTATTAGAATACTGTCACAACAAATATGATTGGTGTAAATATTTTTTAAGTAGGCCTGGCACACAGGCTTGGAAGGCTGTAGAAAAGTGCAATTCAAAGGCACGAGCAAACTGAGGGTTAAGATCATCAACAATAAAGATTTTTTTAATTTTAATTAGTAACTATACTGTGACAAAATATTAGGATTGGTGTAAATAGTTGGCAAGACGGCCTGGCACAAAAGGATGGCAGGCAGGAGGGAGATGCAATTCAAGGACACTAGGAGACTGATTACTGACAGTCTAAACAGTGATGATTGACAATTTTTGCAATACTGTTAACAGAAATATGATTGCTGACAACAATTGGCTAGGTGGGCCTGGCTCACAGCAGGCTGCAAGGCAGGAGGAAAGTGCTATTCAATGGCACCAGCAAACTGAGGATTCAAATCACAGCAACTATTACCAAAAAATTTAATTTTTAATTATTAGAATACTGTAACAACAAATATGATTGGTGTAAATATTTTTTAAGTAGGCCTGGCACACAGGCTTGGAAGGCTGTAGAAAAGTGCAATTCAAAGGCACGAGCAAACTGAGGGTTAAGATCAACACTAAAATTTTTTTTTATTTCAATTAACTATACTGTCTGACTGTGACAACAATTATGATTGGTGTAAATAGTTGGCTAGACGGCCTGGCACAAAAGGCTGGCAGTGGCAGGCAGGAGGTAAATGAAATTCAATGGCCCTAGGAGACTGAATATTTCCAGTCCAAAAAATTATGTTTTTTGTTTTTTTTATTACTGTTACAAGAATTGTGATTGGTGCCACTAATTGGCTACTTGGGCCTGGCAGACAGGCTGGCAGATATGAGTCGTGGATGGTAGGTAGGGCAGCAATTTAACACAGTATGCTGTGTAAGTGACAAAAACACAGGACTGATAGAAAATTAAGTTACATTACACTAGCAAAATATTTTAAAATTTTAGATTTTAATATTAAAATTATGTTAAGAAGTGCAATGCACATATGACTCTATGAGTGGTCGCACTGGCTGGCTGCTACGTAGGGCAGCAATTATAACAACAGTATGCTGTGTAAGTCAGATAGACAGTTAGACACAGGCCTGATAGAAAATACAATTAGATTACACTAGCATAATGATTTAAAGACTTTTTTTTGGAAATTTTATGAAAAAGGTTAAGCACATACATATGAGTCGTGGCTGATAGCCTTGGAAGGGCAGCTATTAAAAACAGTAGGCTCTGTATGTCGGATACACACACGCCTGATAGAAAATACTATTAGATTACACTAGAAAAATGATTGAAATTATTTTTTTGGGGGGGAAATTAAAAAAAGGTTAAACACATATGAGTCGTGGCTCATAGACTAGGGAGGGCAGCAAGTAAACACAGTAGGCTCTCTATGTCAGCAAAACACACAGACCGGATAGAAAATTATATTAGATTACACTAGCAAACAAATTTAAACTTTTTTTTTTATATATTAAAATTAAGGTGAAAGAAAAATAGATATGAGTGCTGGGTGGCTGCCTGGCACAGACCAATTAACCAAAAGACTGGAAAAAAAGAGGTATATTAATGCTGAGTGAGCCTGACAGACACAGGCCTGATAGTCAATGTAATTAGATTACACTAGCAAAATATTTTTTTGTGTTTTTTTTTTTAAATTAAAAATAATGTTATAAACGGATATTAACACTGCTGGCTGCTGGCTGGCACAGGGCAATGAACCAGAGTATATGCTGTGTGACACTGGCCTGATAGAAAATGAAAAAAAATTACACTAGAAAAATAATTATATTTTTGGGTTAGTTAAATTTAAACTAATGTTGTTAGGGAGATATCAGTGGTGGCAGTAGTCACAGCATATGCTGTGAGCCTTAAACACACAGCTGAAAGCCAGGCAAATGCTAATAAAAAAAAAAACTGGCACGAAATATAGCCCTAAAAAGGGCTTTTTGGGGTGCTGTGCTTGCAGCAGAGATGAGTGGAGTCCTTCTGGACTGTAAATACACTAGCCTAGCTATGTTTTTCCTATTAATGTCAGGAGCAAAAACACAACACGTCCTCTCATTAAAAAAGCAAGGTCGTTATGAGTCTAAAATGGCGGATTCCGAGTAGCTGGGAGTGTCTGTGAGGGAGTGTCTGATGTTGATTGGCTCTAATGTGTCAGGCGGCTGTGACATAAAGGGTCAAAGTTTCCACAATGATGACACATAGGGGCGGATCGAACATCGCCATGTGTTCGCCCACAAATGCGAACGCGAACAACCTATGTTCGCTGTGAACCGTTCGCGGGCGAACAGTTCGGGACATCACTATTGACTGATTGCTTCAGCTAATAGGATTTTTTCAACTTTAATTCCGATTGGCTGATAGAATTCTATCAGCCAATCGGAATTCAAGGGACGCCATCTTGGATGACGTCCCTTAAAGGAACCTTCATTCTTCAGTAGCCGTTGACAGAAGAGGATGCTCCGTGCCAGATGTCTTGAAGATGGAGCCACTCTGCGTCGGAAGGATGAAGATAGAAGATGCCGTCTGGATGAAGACTTCTGCTCGTCGGAGGACCACTTCTTGCCACTTGGATGAAGACTTCTCCCGGCTTCGTTGAGGACTTCTGCCCGCTTGGATGAAGACTTCTCCCGGCTTGATAAGGATGGATGTCCGGTCTTCAAAAACTGTAAGTGGATCTTCGGGTGTTAGTGTTAGGTTATTTTAAGGGTTTATTTGGTGGGTTTTATTTTTAGCTTAGGGTTTGGGCAATGGAAAAGAGCTAAATTCTCTTTTAAGGGCACTGCCCATCCAAATGCCCTTTTCAGGGCAATGGGGAGATTAGGTTTTTTAGATAGGATTTTATTTGGGGGGTTTGGTTGTGTGGGTGGTGGGTTTTACTTTTGGGGGGTTGTTTGTATTTTTTTTTTACAGGTAAAAGAGCTAATTTCTTTGGGGCAATGCCCCACAAAAGGCTCTTTTAAGGGCTTTAGGCAGTTTAGTTTAGGGTTAGGGTTTTTTTTTTTATTTTGGGGGGGCTTTTTTATTTTGATAGGGCTATTAGATTAGGTATAATTAGTTTAATTTTTTTGTAATTTAGTTCATTCTATTTAATTCATGTAATTGATTTAATTATAGTGTAATGTTAGGTGTTAGTGTAAGACAGGTTAGGTTTTATTTTACAGGTAAATTTGTATTTATTTTAACTAGGTAGCTAGTAAATAGTTAATAACTATTTACTAACTAGTCTGCCTAGTTAAAATAAATACAAACTTGCCTGTGAAATAAAAATAAAACCTAAGATAGCTACAATGTAACTATTAGTTATATTGTAGCTAGCTTAGGGTTTATTTTACAGGTAAGTATTTAGTTTTAAATAGGAATTATTTAGTTAATGATAGTACTTTTTATTTAGATTTATTTTAATTTTATTAAAGTTAGGGGTGTTAGGGTTAGACTTAGGGTTAGGTTTAGGGGTTAATAACTTTAGTATAGTGGCGGCGGTGACGTTGGGGACGGCAGATTAGGAGGTAATAATATTTAACTAGTGTTTGTGATGCGGGAGTGCAGCGGTTTAGGGGTTAATATGTTGATTATAGTGGCGGCGATGTCTGGAGCGGAAGATTAGGGGTTAATAAATGTATTATAGCGTTTGCAATGCGGGAGGGCCTCGGTTTAGGGGTTAATAGGTAGTTTATGGGTGTTAGTATACTTTGTAACACTTTAGTTATGAGTTTTATGCTACAGATTTGTAACGTAAAAACCCATAACTACTGACTTTAGATGGTGGTAGAAATCTTGACGGTTTAGGCTGTACCGCTCACTTTTTGGCCTCCCATGCAAAACTCGTAATACCGGCGCTATGGAAGTCCCATTGAAAAAGGACTTTTAGAAAGTTGCGGTAGTTACGTTGCATTACGGCCAAAAAAGTATGCGGTACACCTATACCTGCAAGACTCGTAATACCAGCGGTAGTGAAAAAGCATCGTTATGAGACTTTTTCTACTCATTACACAAAACTCGTAATCTAGCAGACTGTTGTATTAATATAATTTTTACCTCTGTGATTACCATGTTTCTAAGCCTCTGCAGACTGCCACCTTATTTCAGTTAATTTGAAAAACTTCCATTTTAGCCAATCAGTGCCCTCTCATAAGTAACTCCATGGGCATGAGAACAATATTATCTATATGACACACATGAGCTAACACCCTTTAGCTGTGAAAAAAAATTGTCAACTGCTTTGAGATAAGAGGCAGCCTTCAAGGGCTTAGAAATTAGCATATGAAATTACCTAGGTTTAGCTTTCAACAAAGAATACCAAGAGAACAAAGCAAATTTGATGATAAAAGTGATTTTTGTTTAAAATTGCATGCTCAATCTAAATCATGAAAGTTTAATTTTGACTAGACTGTCCATTTAAGCAATTTCCTATTTGGTACGGAGCTTGATGCCCCATGTTTCCAGCGAGCCTTCTAAAGACCGCTGCTCTATAACCTGTCTGTCTGCTCTGAGGCGGCAGACAGAAATAAACCCGATCGAATACGATTGGGTTGATTAACGCCCCCTGCTAGTGGCCGATTGGCCGCAAATGTGCAGGGGACGGCATTGCACCAGCAATTTACAAGAACTGCTGGTGCAATGATAAATGCTGAGAGCGTTTGCTGTCGGCATTTATCGCTATATCGGACCATGTCCCCCCGCACAATCATAAATATGTCCCTATGGAGCAAACTAGTGCCACTCAGGCCTCTGTTCTGTTAGCTGATCATCTAGAAGGGAGATCTGATCCTCTGTTGCTTTAATCCCTTCTAGTTTGTGTCTGCTTCTTAGTTGTGTGTGTCCTTGCTCAGCTTTGTACCTTATGAGCTGAGTTTATTGCTAATCCTAAGCAGGAACACTGAAGAGTGTGCAAGGGTTTTTATCATATCAAAGAAGCTCCCCGGATTATATTCACTCTGCTATTAGTAAGGTTTTAGCTTGCTTGCCTCCAGCTGTTAAGCGCAGACATTTGCTTTGGAGGATAGTTCCTCTTTTAAGGATCCTTTAGATAGAAAACTATCATAGGTGATCCTTTCAGCTTGCAGGTTTTATGTTTAGACCAGCAGGCTGTGTTGCCACTGCCACTGCTGTTTGGTGTGAAAATCTCTTAGAATTTCTGCGTAAACAAATAAGGATCACATTAATCTCCTGAGAATAGCAAATTACATTATTTGTGATGCAGCAGTGGAAATGATTTATGATGCCAAGAATGCTGCTTTAGCTGTTTTAGCTAGTTGAGCTTTGTGACTTAATTCTTGGGGGTCAATTTATTAATGTGTGAGTGGACATGATATGATGTAGCATATCATGTCCTCTGCACATCGATAAATGCTGACAGCATATGCTGTCGGCATTTATCATTGCACCAGCAGTTCTTGTGAACTGCTGGTGCAATGCCGCCCCCTGCAGATTTGCAGCCAATCGACCGCTAGCAGGGGGTATCATTAAACCCGATCGTAAGTGATCAGGTTGATTTCTGTCCGCCGCCACAGAGCAGGCGGACAGGTTATGGAGCAGAGGTCTTTAGACTTAGACAAGCTTCTGTACGGCACTTGATAAATTGACCCCTTGGTCTGCTAATATGGTTTCTAAACTCAGACTGCTTTCTCTCACCTTACAAGGTAAATCTCTGTTTGGCCTGGGTTGGATGCTTTTATTGCCACAGTTACTGGGAGTAAGGGAACTTTTTGGCCCCAGGATAAGAAATATAAATGTAAGCTTATATCTGCAGGGCATTTTCGTATCTTTAGGCAATCTAAGGCTCAGAAAGATTCCCCCTCTGCCCAGAGTTTGGATTCCTTGGTCAAAAAACAAACAGTCCAAGATGTCTACCCCAGCTCCTAAGACTGCATAAAGGTGTGCCCCCCATACCAGATCAGTCTCTGGTGGGGGCAGATTGAGTCTCTTTCAGGAGTCTTGGGAGAGATCTGTTGAATATCCATGGGTATTGAAAATCATTTCCCAAGGGTAATGAATAAGCTTTTATTCAAGGCCTCCTCAGGGAATATTCTTTCTGTCTCAGGTGTCTCAAGATCAAGATTTAAAGGTTCAAGCTTTCTTGGTTTGTGTGAGAGATCAGGAATTAATGGGAGTGATTACTACAGTTCCAACTCTAGAATTAAACCAGGATTTAATCAAATAAAGAAGACATTTTTCAGGCCACAAAATATTAAACAAATTTCTTAAAGTTCCTTCCTTCAAGATTGAGACAATTCACAGTTTAGTTCCTTTAGTGCAGGATGGTCCATAGGCTTAAAAGATGCTTATCCACAGCGATCATGTCAAGTTCCTGATATTTGCTTCTCTATCAAGTATTATCAGTTTGTGGCCCTCTCTTTTGATTTTTCTAAAGCTTTTTTCTGTAGTTGTTTTTGTACACCATTCTGGTTCAGGCTCTTTCTTATAATCTCACTGTGTCTCACACTCAGATGGTTCTTCAGTTGCTTCAAAGTCACAGTTGGAAAATAAATCTTCCAAAAAACTCATTAAATTCTCAGACCTGTGTGTCTTTACTGGGGTTCATAATCAAGTCCATAACTATGTTTTCATTTCTGACAAATCAGCGCAGACTGAAGCTGCAACTGCAGATATGCATTCAGGAAGGGTAAATCCATAGGTAACCTAGTCTCTCCCATGGAACGGCATAATCTGATACAATATATTAGCTCTTGGTAACATTTCAAGGGTGTTTATAGATGAAGCAATTAAAGTTGTATGGCTTGTAACTACATTTCAGTGGGAGACACTTCCATGAATACCAACATTAGGGAAGTGTACAGGAAAAGGTAATGTGCCAATTGCAGTTCGGTATATGCCATTTATTTACTGACTTGCATTGGATGTCAGGTTCAATATCTGGGCTCACCACGAGGGAAGCCCGTACAAGGATACAGGAACACCTCTCAAACATCAAAGCAGGATCTCTGTCTACCCCCCTGATTCAGCATTTCAAAAATAAATATCAGAAAATAGCAAACACTGCAGGTGGCTGATTTTATAAGAATTAATAAGAATGCGGTCCAGGGGCGGAGACATGGACAGGGGGCTGGTCAAAAAGAGGTGATTTGCGTCCATAAACCTAAAACAAGAACTCAGTGTGGCTTGAACTTGGAATATGATGTTATACATTTCTGGTACTAACTTTGGCACTATGTGGGCTACTTAGCCTTTGTATGTTTTGAAATCAGGTTTTGGTCACATAGAGAATATCCAAATTGGAATTTTAGTGCCTTTAATTTGTTGTTCATATACTATAGCAATGGATCACTTAGTTCCTCTTTATATCTATTAATTTATTTATTTTGCCCGCTCCCTTAAGGTGAGCCTGTTCTACATTTTCTACTTATTCTGTTTATTTATTGACTGCATTATGGATTAACTGCATTGGTTGAACTGTTCACTACATATGAATAATTATGCCCTAAGAATTATGCCAGTGTTACCACGCAAATGGCTGAGGTGCATGAATTTCACGTACCTGTAAATAATTTACTATTTTAATTTTATATGTATGCTAAATACTCATTGATTAATAGGTACGCAAAATGTAAAACATAAATTATTATTGAGGCGGGGTGTAGCCGTGCAGGGACATGGCCGGATTCTGACAAGCTCCGTGTGTGTCCTAAGTCTCCAACTCAAATGACCAAACCTGAACTGAGGAAAATTCATTAACCCTGGTCTGCGTGAAAGAGGAACCTGGAGGGCAGCAATTGAGAGTGGCTACAAAACACCTAATCAACCCGTTGGTACTAACGAGCAAACGGAGGTTCACACCAACGCCAGCAGGATAAGCGAGCCCAATTGCATACCCCATCAAGTTAAAGGTGCTTGTTCCAGCCTAAATCACACTGCCGCAATAGAAGACTGACCGACAGAGGAGCTCCGACACTACTGGGAGCACAAGGAGACCAAGGACGCCATTATCCTGAGCCACGCGGTGAGTTAGCTGAGCGAGTATAAGTGAGGGGGAGGAAAAACTTATACGGAGCCCCTGAGACAGCACATATCAGATCCCTGAACCCAAATTCCACACCCTGAGGGGAACGCTTTGAAGTAGGCTCAGTTTAAGCCGAGATAGGTCTGGACTGGGGTCATATTGTGCTAACTGAGACAGCCGCAATAAGGGAGAAGCCCTACTACATAAGAGGCAGTGGTTTCTTTGCTTCGCTCTGTGCGCAGCACTGCTGGGACTGCACAGAGTTTAACACGATACTCAGCAGAGGGGAAAAGGATAAAAATAACTAAATATATAATAAATAATAATAATTTATAAACAGAGTGTGAAAGAAGTCTGCTTAGGCCATATTAACTGCTATACTATCTTGGGAGGACATATTAATTCTGCGCAAGCATCAATGGCAGCTAAAAGAAATATAAAATCAGACAAAAAGCAAACAAACACACCAATTATGAACTCTTTCTTCCCTAAACAAGATGTAGAATTGCAGGATCACCCGCAAACACTCACTAACAACAACAGTATACAGATGGACGTGAGACCTGCTAATCCAACCTCACACACGGACCAGTTATCTCAGATCCAGTCATCCAATATCTTATTACTCCCTTCCAAATCAGATATAGCAGACCTAAAATCCTTTATAAAAGCGGAAATGTCTTCTCTGAGGAAGGATATAAATGAAATGGGGTCCAGGCTAGAATACTTGGAAGAAAACCATGACACACTAAACAATATGATGTCCGATGTCAATCACCAACTAACAAGACACAAAACTTTGGTTCAATCTCTCCAACTAAAAATAGAGGACCTAGATAACCGAAACAGGAGAAGTAACTTAAGGATTTGTGGAGTCCCAGAGGATGCAACTAGAGAGTCATTGACCTCCTATCTCCTGCAATTGTTTGAATACATCATACCTAATCTTAAACTTACAGAGACATCGATGGAAAGGGCACATAGAGCTCTAAAGCCCATATCAGTTCCTCCGAAACCGCCAAGAGACATCATTATCAAATTTGCTAACTATCTGGATAAAGAAGCTATCTGGAAACAAGTTAGGCTACAAAAAGAAATCAAATTCCAGACCTACAGCATACAGATCTTCCAAGATATCAGCCCCGCAACTATTGAAAGGAGAAGGGAGATTCGCTTTATCACCCAGCGCCTGCAGGAAAGAAAAGTTAAATATCGTTGGGGATTCCCTTTTAGTCTCATAGTACAACAAGATGGGAAAACACATATTTATAAAGAACCTACTGACTTGGACTCTTTCTCTAAAAGCTTGAATATAGACTTTCCACAGGAGGGTGTACCATCTTCATCAACACAGAGATTGGATAAACCATTACCCCAGAGGGCACAGTGGTCGACAGTCCAACACAAGAAGAAAAGGGAGGAAGATCCCTCAATGGCTTCCTGAATAATCACTGGATGCAGTGATGGATCTATGTTAGAGACCCCCCTCAGAGGGAATATTTCGACGACTACCTCCAGAACTGATAAGTATATGACATAATACAATCAAACTGTCATGTGCCTAAGATTACGTCTAATATGCAGCTAGCCATTAAGCTATATGATCACCAAATTTGCATATTAGGGAAAGGCTGAGAAAGACAATAGATAAAACTGATATGTTGATGGTTGACTTTGATCTGTTTTGGTTTTATGAATGGGGGGAGGTCCTAGATAAGGATGTTTTGAGTTAATTAACCTAGAAATAAGAAAGATCTTGTTAAATGAGGGTTGTTACTTGACTGTTGTGAGGGTGTATATAGTTTAAAACTGCATGTGAACTTGTATTGCCACTTGTTAATGTTTGAGATTCTTCTAACGTAAGATCCAAGGCCGACTGAGTCAGTACATAAGCTAAAAGTCACAGTACCGGAATTTATAAGGTCAAATAATTAATTACACAAACATAAAACACTATCATATAGAAAGACTACAAGAGGGATAGTTTGGAAGGTATATTCTAAGTATCCCCCCGATGAAAATGAACCAAGTATATAGGGTCATATATGACTCTGAGGAAGACCCAGTTTAAAAAACCCATGAACTTGGACCAACATAATTACAAATATATTAAGGATATGACACTCTACTTCATTTTGAGTATACTATATAAGTGTGATAAGGGCTACAAACTAGCCGCAATAGAAATGAAGACCGTAGGGTGAATACTTAACTTAATAGACCCCAAACTTACAATAGATAGACATATGGAATTAATAGAGAGCCATCTCACCAAATACTTGTGGCCCTATAATTTAAAAAAAAAAAAGGGAACAATAGATAAGAATACAAAAGATTTGATAACATCGGCGACAATGTTAAACATTGGTAGAGTTAAAATCAAGGAGTTAAAATGGGAAATTCATGTTAATTCCTCATAAATGTATAATGATTAAGAGTTGGAGACTTAGAATTTGACATGCTACCTCAAGTTTGAAAGTATGTTAATTTCTATTGCATATTTTTTTTTTTTTTATGTTTAATTTTATTATTTTTGGGTTGTGTTCCTGCCCTGTCCCGTGGTTCCAGCCAGATTACTATAATACACTATTGCTTGGGATGTCACACATACTGCTCACTCATCACACATATCACCTAGATTATTACCTTAAAAATTAGAAAATGGAAATTTATGCAGTGATAACCCAGACTTGGGACACATATCTTCAATTGCTAACGGAAAAACAATCCACAATAAGTTAGACTGGTTGGGATTCCCGGGCGGGGCAAGACAGACCCATTTTTAATCCCTCTTTCCCCCTCTCCCCCCTTTTTTTTTTTTCCCCTTTTCTTTCTTTGGTTGTTGTTGTTGTTTTTTTACAACCTTGGGAGTTTAAACCCTTTCTAAAGGTTTTGATGATGTAATTAGAAACTCCCCTACGAACATTAGCTATAAATACGTTTATTAAACAGAGATTTCTATAATGCTGAATACTCACAACATGTTATGTTAGTATATTTTGTATTAGTTTCATGATAATAAAAATTGGACAACTGTTGAACATGTAACAACATGGAGCTGCGTCTCCTATTATATTTATCGCAATATACAATATTCAAAGTTTTTTTTTTAATAGCCATTGATTATGTATAGAAGTACACATCACTTTGATAATGCATTAACATATGATGAACATATACTGATTGAAGTATAGTTTTTTATCAATGAAATTGCATCTAAGAGGTTTTAAACACTAAAGCCGGAAGGTGAATCTCAGTTTTTATTACAGCTAACGCCAAAACGTGTCAGCTGATTTGACTCCGGTGGCATTGAGTGCCTTGTTTTTATGCTGTTTTTACACAGAAAATAAAATGTTTCAAGTATGGTGCTCCCCGTGTTGTGTATACACGTAAACGTAATTGAAATAAGGTCCTCGAGGATCTGTCTCAGATGATTCTGTTCAATCACAAGATATCCCTTGACTTGGTGGCAGACTCACCCATCGTTACCAATAAATATTATGGAACTCCGAGCAATTTCAGGGTTGACACAACTTCCGATACCAATCTTTTCTGAGATTCCAGCCAGACAACGTCACTGTAGTAATTTATGTAAATCATCAGGGAGGAATTTGCAGATCCTTACAGATGAGGGAAGTTTCCTTCATCATCATTTGGAAAGAGCACCATCATTGCAGGATTTCTGTTATCCACATTCTGGGTGTGAACAATTGGGAGGCAGACTTTCTCAGTCGCCAGTCTCTTCACCCAGTGAGTCAGGAAGTTTTCGACCAAATTGTGAGAAGTTGGGGTTTGGCAGAGAGATATCTCCTGGCTTCTAATTTGACTCACAAACTGCCTCAGTATTGTGTCAGGTCTTTGGACCCTTAAACGAGTCTGATAGGTGCCCTAATGGTCCCTTGGTCATTCAACCTGATTTACATTTTTACCTCTGTTTGTCTTGCTCTCTAGAGTGATATCAAGAATCAAGCAAGAACAAGCCTTAGCATTTCTAACTGCTCTGGTGACGACTTGAAAGATTTGGTTTGCAGATCTGGTGGGCCTGTACTTGTGCCCACCTTGGAGGCATCCTCTAAGACATGATCTTCTCTCTCAAGGTCCTTTTTTAAATCAAGATCTCAAAACTCTGAATTTGACATCATGGTTATTGAACGCTTAATTCTGTCTGAAAGGTTTTTCTGAAAAGGTTATTGATACCCTAATTCTGGCTAGGAAACCTGTTACCAGGTGTATTGATCATAAGGTCTGGAAAACCTTTTTTTGCATGGTGCTCTTGCGAAGTTTACCATTGGAATTTGTTGAAATTTTATCATTTTGATGTGTATGTTTCTTCTGAGGCTGCCTTTGGCAAGAAAGTTCCGCGGGCTAATTCACTGTGGTCTTGTGGACTCCATGGCTTGGGTATTGATTCCCACATGTGATGACTTCTGGACTCTCTTCATATATTGAAACAAAACAAAAATGTATTTTTACCTGATAAATTAATTTCTTTCATGATGGTGAGAATCCACAAGCTCCATTCATTTTGTTTAGTTGGCGGCAATACTTTTTTGGCACTTCTTTGCCCCTCTTTATCTTTCCTGCTTTTAATTTTTCGTCATCTACTTGGCTATGTGTATGACTGTGGATAATGGGATGTGGGAGGGATATAAAGCCATGGTATGTTAGGATGTTGTTTGCCTCCTCCTAGTGGTCAGGAAGGGAATATTCCCACACGTGATGACTTATGGACTCCCACTACGATGAAAAAAATTAATATATATATATATATATATATATATATTTAAAATTAATTTAAAAATGTGGAAAAAAATAAAAAGAACATAGGAATGTCAATTATTTCTATTAAAGAAAACATGGAAACATAATAAAATTGTTTAAAAGTGATAGCCGGACAGATAGCTCAGCATGCTAAGGCACTGTGGCTGAGCGCTGTAGCAACCCAAGGGTTGCAGGTTCGATCCCCGGCGAGGTCCAATCAGCCTTTCATCCTTCCGAGGTTGATAAAATGAGCAGCGCCTTGAGACCTTTACGGGTGATTAGCCGCGCTTTACAAGTACCCAATACATACATACATATTGTATATTTCAAGGTATTTGACTTTGAAAGACTTAAAATTGTATAAATATATCTATTTGTATGTAGGTATGAACATACAAATTGACACATGTATGCATACAAATATATATATATAAACTTCCGAGCACTTCCCAGTCAAACAACTTGCAATGTACCATATCCCTTTCAACCCATTTTAAACATTTATTTCAATAATAAACTGATATTTGTAATTAAGAATATACATGAGTGTAATACTGTATTTAAATGTGTTTTCTGAAACCTTTATTTATGTCTCATGTCGTGCTTATACAGGGGGTGCAACGCATAACTTTTAACTTGTAATATGAGCAATGTTTCGCGTGTTTGCGATAACCATTAAAAGTATAGGGAGCGCTAAAAAGATGTCGGCCGCTCTAAAAATTTTTATGTGAAATATGTATTACCATGGACTTGTAATATCAATTTGCGTGCTAATTTTAGTGCAAGCCAACGATATTGATAGCTCACCTTGTGCTATCAGTAATGTTCTACTTTATTATTATTATTATTATTATTATTATCAGGTATTTGTAGAGTGACAACAGATTCCGCAGTGCTGAATCTACTTGTAATCTGGACCATAATTTGGAATAAAAAAAAAAAAAAGCAATAAAATAAATACTTATGAAAGAGGGCACTAAATAGCTTGCTTGGTTTGTTTGCAAACAAGAGTGTATTTGTAAGCCAAAGGGTTATAGGTTTCAATTTCCAGCAGGCCAAACTATATATTACACTCAAAGGACATAGAAATATTGTGTGAGTTCCATTAAATTGTGCTGACAGTAACTTGTGTTTTTCAGCTGAAGCTCATAGCTATGGTTTCAGTGTCTTTGGGCTGTAAAGCACCGTAAACGTATTACGGTTAAAAGAAATATTATTATAACCTCAGTATAACCTCAGTATACAGCTACAGTATAAACACTAAAAATCAGTTTCTGCAATCTGTAACTTACACCTGTAGTTTATTATCCAGTTAATTGTGATGCAAAACTTACACGGTCTAATTTTTCAGAACATTATTTTTGAATTACTTACTCCATTTAAAAACAGCCAAATACACAAACCCTTTGCCCCTGTCCGCTCATCATCACCACTATCGGGCTACAATATGCTGCCTGTATTTATCATTGCACAAGCTTCTGCTTGTGCAACCCCGCCCCTAGTCTGTGCACGGGCAGGGGCTGTCAATCACCCTGATCTGAGAGGTCAGGAGGATAGAAAAGTCACTTAAGAGTTGGCGTAGCAGGTTAAGAAGTAGTGATCCAATGACTGCCGCTTCTTAACTATCAGTTGCAGGCTCGCTCATGCATTTGCAGTTTTTAAATGGAGCCCAAAGGGTTAAACGCATAGGTAAAAATGTGCTTTAGAGTCAAAACTGTTGCAGCTCCTGAGAAGATCATAGATCATGATTGGTCTGTTGTGCGACTTCCATGCCTGATTGACACACCAGCATTTTTTTGCTTTGGAGTCACAATATTTGCAGCTCCTAAGCAGGACTGACTAGCTCAAACAATACACAAATACACTATTTTTTGCATTTTATGTCCCTTTAATTTCCAAACAAGATAGCATTGTGACAACTACTGTTAGCACCACATCTGTTACGATCTAGAACCACAGATGAATACAAAGTTTTTGCTTTCCTCTCACTGAAAAAAAAAGATCTATACTCAAACCTTTCAAATATCTAGCAATTTAGAGAAGAATCCTGAATGGTGAGATAATCCCTGCTTTCCCTCTTTATCTATATTCTGATTTTCTCTGCAAATCCTGGATTCAAACGCTGCTCTAAAAAGCCCAAACCTGCACAGAATGCTACCCCTCCCCCCCGAGCCACTCAAGTAGCACTGCCTCAGGACAGCATAGTCCCTCCCTTTAATAGGCTCCATCCTGTGAACAGAAACATATTTATAATATACAGGTATTGACAAAAATGCTTCTAGTAAGTTATCACTGTTTTAGTGTTAACATTTTTCACTGCACGTGCATGTGAAGCATAGCTAGATATTTTCAGTGCACCAGCATTTTAAATAGTGCAGCTGCTCAGAGCACCAGTGGGGCTTGTATCATGTCAGCAATTAACAAGATGGTACAAGCACCTCTCTGAGCACTTCCTATGTTTATAATGCTGGTGCACGGTGCATACTTAAATACACTTTTGAAACAGCCATAGTTTTTATTAGAAGCATTTTTGCGAATAAATGTATATTACAGAAATGCTTCTAATAAAAAATCAAATGCATCCATGGAGATTTCAATTTTGACTGGAGTGTCCCTTTAAGAGCACATGAACACATTTTTAAATATCGAGAAGTATGCAAAAATGTTGCTTTTATAAAGTATGTACCAATTCTTTACTTAATGATGATAAATAAAAATATATACAAATATGTATAGTGGTTTAAAATGTATACAAAAGCCTTAAAAACTTATAAAATATTAACCAAAAATAATAATTATTACTATTATCATAAATATAAGGATAAGAATACTGGTTTCCACTTAAATAAGTATTTTTTTCCGTTCTTGAAATAAATTTACATGTGACTCTTGGCTAGCATACATTGTATGTTTCCTTCCATAATAAAGGGATTTTATTTCTTCCTTTATCCTATAGTGTACATTAACCTCTGTTGCCCTGTATTAAATACATTTTATACAACTTCTTTCTACTTCCTGTACTGCAGTCCAAGAAATGCGTTGGCTGTCAATATTAAAAGATACATTGAGCTTCCCAATTCTCTTTCATGGAACTAAGACAGTGGGATAGATTCACAAAAGTCTCTCTTAATCTTAATGATTTTCAAGTTATTCTGTAGAGCCTGTTTACTAAAGAATGTATTGATGTGTTGACTTAATTGAGTGAGCTCAATAGAAGAACCGGAACTGGTGAGAACAGATGCAGGAGTTAGTCACGTGATGTGAGGTTAAAGGGACACTGAACCCAATTTTTTTCTTTTGTGATTCTTTTGTGATTAAATTAGAAAGTTGCTTAACATTGCATGCTCTATCTGAATCAGGAAAGAAAAAATTTGGGTTCAGTGTCCCTTTAAGAGGTTCTACAATCTCGGCTTGTTGGTACTCCAGACATGCAGAGGCAAGTATGCTGCCGTTCAAGGCACATTTACATATTTGATCTGATTGGAGGATGGGGGCTATTAGCTTTGCTGCAAGCTCAGCCTTTTCCTTAGGGAGTGCCTGAATTACGGTGCTCACATTCAGGATCAAGAAGTTTATTTGTAAAATTTATAAAAGCCATTTACTTTTAAAAAATGCTCTACGTGTTGTGAGTTTCTAGGATGCTTTATATATATTGGTTAAAACAAATATGTCTGGTGACTATACTGGCCCTTTAAGATAAAAAAAACACTGAGGTAGATTCACTTACAGCCCCTCTAATCTCACTAGTTGTGATGGAATTCTAAAAAAATGCAAACATGCCCATGTTGCTTCAAATATTTTCTGGGTAGTATACTGGACTTGGCTGAAGTGAAGTCTTGACTGCATGGGGAGAGAGGTAGAGTCAGGCTGGGTTATGCACAGCGACTGGACAGGCTATAGGCAGGGTCAAGACCATGGCTGAGCCGTCTATGATTGTGTCTGGGTGTCTGTAGTTGGGTTTTAGGTGTAACCGTGGAATATAAATATTAGAGAGAGCATTAGATGGGACATTAAGACCTCAAATTTGGACCATTCCACAAAATGCCAAAAATAGAATACTTGCCTCCTTAGAGGTTTTTGTAACTCATGGTGTTTGCAGTAAATGGAGTTATATGGACATTAAAATAAGTTTGTTTTCTTTACTGGATCAAAAAGAGGCGATTTGAAAATGTATTTAATTTTTTGTACTTTTTTTTTTTTTTTTTAGAAAATAATTGGTCTTGTGATAATTTTTTTTTTTTAACTGTGGGACATGTAACACCAGTAAAAGACCAAACAGACAGTTCCCAGAAAAATATATCATCTGCTAGCACGGAGAATAATAAGACTCATGTCCACTTAATATGAAGTAATACCCACTAAATCCAAACGAATAAACAGCAAGGGATAGGCAAGTCATGTAGATGAAGCTCACACAGTGACCCCAAATAGAGAAATGTCCGGCATCCACTATAGCGGAATAAGGAGCTTAAAACTCACCCTTCTGATGGAGACAAATGACCGTTGTCATGTTTTATGCATAGCCTGGAGTTAGCGTGTGAGGATTACCATGTAATCACCTGTCTCACATCAAACGCTGTTCTCTCTCCAGTGCTTGTATCCGGGACTGAAGCTTGACGTCAACAGGGGTGTGTGCGAGTAGAGGAGCGTCTATTGGCTAGCCAGCCTCTTGCCTTTTATCCAGACGATGCCTTTGCTCAGCTTTATCACAGACTTGGGCAACAGCGGTAATCGAGCGTGGGGACTCAAATAGAGGTATCTGCCAATAAAGGATTCCTTGTAATCCAGTCGAAATAAGCAGCAACAAAAGAAGGCGCAGAAGTCCTCTTGTAAGTTAAAAATTCGCAACCTTTATTTCAATTGGATAAAAAATCCATAGCACAAAAAATACAGGACAGAAAAAACAAAAAAGTTTGACTAGTTCCGGCTTGTTGCCGTAATCATAAACCTGCTATACGATGAGTCTTGGGTAGTTTAAAAAGGGTAGTACTACTCACTCATTGGTTGATTAACCGGGAGGATTAAAACCTACCCATTAACCCCTGACTCTCCAGACTCACTGAACAATTGGAACAATATATCAAGTAAAATATGGCTAGATATTCACTTGGGGAACTATATACACAACATAAATGAATATGAATCAATTCACAGGTAAACGGACATGAGTAGTGATTGTACTTATAATATGTTTGTACTTATCCCAAAAGTGACCATTCAAAATTTTTAAATGATATTAAAAAAACAATATGTATGTAACTTACTAATTATAGAAAATGAATATGTGTTATCTTTTCAGCAACATGGTCTCCCTCCTTAAATTAATTACTAAGGGCTAGATTACGAGTGGCACGTTAACATTTACACGCAAGCTTAAAGGGGTTTATCACGGGTGTTTGTGCTCATTGGATTTTCCAATAGTATTACAAGTTGAAAGTATACATGATTGCTTGAGCGCAATTGAAGTTAACATGCGTAAGGTTAGCTCCACCTCATAATAACAATATATAATAAAAAATATTTTTAAAAATATTGCACAAAAAAAGTTATAAGGGCTCAAAGGAAGGGACAATAGGAAGGGACAATAATTCCTCCACTAATGTTGTTAGAATTCACAACTTTAGGTAAAAATTGAAATGAGGTCAGCAAAAACCACCTTATCCTGATGAAAAATCAGAAAAGGAGATTCACAAGAAAGAACAGATAATTCAAAAACTGTTCTAGCTGAAGAGATGTCTAAAAAGAACAATACTTTCCATGAAAGTAATTAATGTCCAAAGAAAGCATATGCTCAAACAGAAGAGCCTGTAAAGCCTTCAAAACCAAAATAAGACTCCAAGGAGGAGAAATTGGCTTAATGACAGGCTTGATACGAACCAAAGCCTGAACAAAACAATGAATATCAGAAAGATTTAGCAATTCTTACTGTGAAACAGCACCAAAAAAGCAGAGATTTGTCCTTTCAAGGAACAAGCAGACAAAATATTATGAAGAAACTATAAAATCCTAGGAATTCTAAAAGAATGCCAAGAGAATTCATAAGAAGAGCATCATGAGATGTAAATCTTCCAAACTCGATAATAAATCCTACTAGACACAGATTTACAAGCCTGCAACATAGTATTAATCACTGAGTCAGAGAAACTTCTATGACTAAGTACAAAGCGTTAAATTTTCATACCATCAAATTAATAATTTGAATTCCTGATGAAAAAAACAAATGATAAGATATAAGGTCTGGCCTTAATGGAAGTAACCAAGATTGGCAACTGGACATCCGAACAAGAACTGTAAACCAAAACCTGTGTGGCCATGCTGGAGCTACCAGCCACACCAAAGATTGCTCTCTAATGATTTAGAAAATCACTCTAAAAAGAAGAACCAGAGATGAAAAAATATAGGCAGATTGATAATTCCAAGGAAGTGTTAATGCATACACTACTTCTGCCTGAGGATCCCAGGACCTGAATAGGCCCCTGGGAAGTTGATTATTTAGATGAGATGCCATCAGATCTATTTCTGGAAGCCCTCACATCTGAAAAATTGAAAAACATATCTGGGTAAAGAGACCATTCTTCCGGATGTAAAGCTTGATTAACAGAGATAATCCGCTTCCCAATTGTCTGTACCTGGGAAAAAGACCACAGAAATTAGATAGGAGCTGGATTTAGCCTAAACAAATATCCGAGATACTTCTGTCACAGCCTAAAGACTGATAGTCCCACCCTGATGATTGACATACGCCACAGTTGTGACATTGTCTGTCTGAAAAAAACGTCTCTTCTTCAAAAAGAAACCAAACTGAAAAACTCTGAGAATGCACGGAGTTCCAAAATATCAAATGGTAATCTCGCCTCCTGAGATTTCCAAACCCCTTGTGCTGACAGAGATCCTCAGACAGCCTCCCAACCTAAAAGACTCGCATCTGTAGAGATCATGGTCCAGGTTGAAAGAACCGAAGAGACCTGTAGAACTAAATGATGGTGATCTTAACCACCAAATCAAAGATAGTTAAACATTAGCATTCAAAGATATAAAAAGTGATATCCTAGAATCCCTGCACCATTATTCAGCATAAAAAACTGGAAAGGTTTCCTATGAAATGAGCAAAGGGAATCGAATCCAATGCTGCAGCCATGAAACCTAAAACTTCCATGCATATATAGCAACTTGAAGGAAATAATAGAGACTGAAGGTTCCGACAAACGGAACCCAATAAACTTGTTACTTGTCTGTAAGAGACAAAAACATTGACACAATCTATCTGGAAACCTAAAAAAGGTGACCCTTGTGTGAGGAATCAAGGAGCTTTTGATAAAAAGATCCTCTAACCATGTCTTGAAGAAACAACAAAGTTAAATCGTATGAGATTCTGCAGAACAAAAAGACTGAGCCAGTACCACGATACCGCCCAAATAAGGAACACTGAGAACCTTGAAAAGATTCTTAGAGCTGTCGCTAGACCAGAAGGAAAAGCAACAAATTGGTAATGCTTGTCAAAAAAAAAAAAGAATCTCAGAAAATAAAAAATAATCTGAATGAAAACAGAAAATGAAGATATGCATCTATTGTATCTATTGTAAACAAATAATGCCATCAATGACCAAAAAGGCAGAATAGACCATATAAACACCATTCTAAAAGATGTTACACTTATATGACAGTTCAAAAAGATTTTCTATCTTTGGAACAATGAATAGTCTTGAATAAAACCCCAAATCCCAGTTCCTAAAATGAAACTAGAATAAAAACTAGAATAAATACCCCAGAAAACTCCAAGGGCTCAAAGGAAGGGACAATAGGAAGGGACAATAATTCCTCCACTAATGTTGTTAGAATTCACAACTTTAGGTAAAAATTGAAATGAGGACAGCAAAAACCACCTTATCCTGATGAAAAATCAGAAAAGGAGATTCACAAGAAAGAACAGATAATTCAAAAACTGTTCTAGCTGAAGAGATGTCTAAAAAGAACAATACTTTCCATGAAAGTAATTAATGTCCAAAGAAAGCATATGCTCAAACAGAAGAGCCTGTAAAGCCTTCAAAACCAAAATAAGACTCCAAGGAGGAGAAATTGGCTTAATGACAGGCTTGATACGAACCAAAGCCTGAACAAAACAATGAATATCAGAAAGATTTAGCAATTCTTACTGTGAAACAGCACCAAAAAAGCAGAGATTTGTCCTTTCAAGGAACAAGCAGACAAAATATTATGAAGAAACTATAAAATCCTAGGAATTCTAAAAGAATGCCAAGAGAATTCATAAGAAGAGCATCATGAGATGTAAATCTTCCAAACTCGATAATAAATCCTACTAGACACAGATTTACAAGCCTGCAACATAGTATTAATCACTGAGTCAGAGAAACTTCTATGACTAAGTACAAAGCATTAAATTTTCATACCATCAAATTAATAATTTGAATTCCTGATGAAAAAAACAAATGATAAGATATAAGGTCTGGCCTTAATGGAAGTAACCAAGATTGGCAACTGGACATCCGAACAAGAACTGTAAACCAAAACCTGTGTGGCCATGCTGGAACTACCAGCCACACCAAAGATTGCTCTCTAATGATTTAGAAAATCACTCTAAAAAGAAGAACCAGAGATGAAAAAATATAGGCAGATTGATAATTCCAAGGAAGTGTTAATGCATACACTACTTCTGCCTGAGGATCCCAGGACCTGAATAGGCCCCTGGGAAGTTGATTATTTAGATGAGATGCCATCAGATCTATTTCTGGAAGCCCTCACATCTGAAAAATTGAAAAACATATCTGGGTAAAGAGACCATTCTTCCGGATGTAAAGCTTGATTAACAGAGATAATCCTCTTCCCAATTGTCTGTACCTGGGAAAAAGACCACAGAAATTAGATAGGAGCTGGATTTAGCCTAAGCCAATATCCGAGATACTTCTGTCACAGCCTAAAGACTGATAGTCCCACCCTGATGATTGACATACGCCACAGTTGTGACATTGTCTGTCTGAAAAAAACGTCTCTTCTTCAAAAAGAAACCAAACTGAAAAACTCTGAGAATGCACGGAGTTCCAAAATATCAAATGGTAATCTCGCCTCCTGAGATTTCCAAACCCCTTGTGCTGACAGAGATCCTCAGACAGCCTCCCAACCTAAAAGACTCGCATCTGTAGAGATCATGGTCCAGGTTGAAAGAACCGAAGAGACCTGTAGAACTAAATGATGGTGATCTTAACCACCAAATCAAAGATAGTTAAACATTAGCATTCAAAGATATAAAAAGTGATATCCTAGAATCCCTGCACCATTATTCAGCATAAAAAACTGGAAAGGTTTCCTATGAAATGAGCAAAGGGAATCGAATCCAATGTTGCAGCCATGAAACCTAAAACTTCCATGCATATATAGCAACTTGAAGGAAATAATAGAGACTGAAGGTTCCGACAAACGGAACCCAATAAACTTGTTACTTGTCTGTTAGAGACAAAAACATTGACACAATCTATCTGGAAACCTAAAAAAGGTGACCCTTGTGTGAGGAATCAAGGAGCTTTTGATAAAAAGATCCTCTAACCATGTCTTGAAGAAACAACAAAGTTAAATCGTATGAGATTCTGCAGAACAAAAAGACTGAGCCAGTACCACGATACCGCCCAAATAAGGAACACTGAGAACCTTGAAAAGATTCTTAGAGCTGTCGCTAGACCAGAAGGAAAAGCAACAAATTGGTAATGCTTGTCAAAAAAAAAAAAGAATCTCAGAAAATAAAAAATAATCTGAATGAAAACAGAAAATGAAGATATGCATCTATTGTATCTATTGTAAACAAATAATGCCATCAATGACCAAAAAGGCAGAATAGACCATATAAACACCATTCTAAAAGATGTTACACTTATATGACAGTTCAAAAAGATTTTCTATCTTTGGAACAATGAATAGTCTTGAATAAAACCCCAAATCCCAGTTCCTAAAATGAAACTAGAATAAATACCCCAGAAAACTCCAGGTCTGAGCAGCGCTTGAGCCCCAACGGGTGACCAGCCGCACTTCACCAGTACCCAAAACATATAGGTCTGAAACACACTTCAGGAAAGTGTTAGTTTTACTGGAATAGCTGGAATATGATAGAGAAAAAAGACTTCTCACAGACGGTTTTACTCTGAAACCTATTCTGTACCCAAAGTCTAAGAATTTTGGACCGAATAGAACCAAATAAATTTCAAAAAAGTCTTAACCTGCCCCTTACCAGCCAAGCTGGAATAAGAACCGCACCTACATGCAAATTTGGGGAGCAGACTTTGAACTTTTTAAAAGGCTTAATTGAATGAGGAAAAATTCAGGATTCTGTTCCTTAGTAAGAACAGAAAACTAAAATAAGCTTAAAGATTTAGTCTTAGAACTCAATCTTGAAGCCCAGAGTAACAGTTAAAGAATTGAATCCAATTATGAACCAAATAATTGATTATCTTGGAAAAAAAGAAATATGGATTTTAGAAATCAAAATTGAAATCACAAAGTTCTTCTAGCTAAAATAGCTAAAGACATAGATTAAACCTCATTTGCGAAAATATTTAATAAAATGACAACACAAAGGAAATTATTAGCATGTTAATCAAGTTAAAGGACCAGTCAACACACTGGACTTGCACAATCAACAAATGCAAGATAACAAGACAATGCAATAGCACTTAGTCTGAACCTCAAATAAGTAGTAGATTTTGTCCTTTTAACAATGCTAAACAAATCATAATCCGATACTTGATCTTAAAGTATCCAACCAGAAAGATGACGCAATTGCAACATCAGCAAAATAAATTAGAGGTCTAAGAAAAGTACCTGAAAATAATTTTCCTTAAATAAGATACGACCATCTGAAGGAAAAAAATAAATACTATTTGCTATAAGAATAATAGTATATTTAGCAGGAGTAGAGATAGCCCCATTAACTTGGGGAATCTTTCCTCAAAACTGAAAACTAACTGCCGGCAAAGAATACAATTTAAAAACCTTAAAGAAGGACTAAAAGAAAATTCTCAGCCTATTCGATTCCCTAGTATCAGGGACTGGAAAAAAACCTCTGAAGCTAGTTTTTAAAATCAAAAGAACTAGTTACTTCAATATCCAAAATAATCAACACCTTTTGAACAAAGAACGAATGTACTCTATTTAAAAATAAAAAAGAAGATTTGCTAGTGTCAATATCTGATGAAGAAAAATTCTGAATGAGAAAAAACACCATCAGAGAAGTATAATTCATTATGTTGTTGGTCATTTGAAACTTCATCAACTAAAAAAGAAGATTGAAAAAGACCTAAAAAAAATTATTAGAAGGCGGGATATCAGACAAAGCCTTTAAAATAGAATCAGAAAAATATTCTTATAAATTTCTAAGTATATCTTGCACATAAGATATAAAAAGAATAGCAATATATAAAGCATAAATACTAATGGATTCTGCATGTAAAAGTTTATCATGATAACTTATTACAAACCATAGCTAAAGATAAACATTATGTACTCTATTTAAAATTAAAAAAGAAGATTTGCTAGTGTCAATATCTGATGAAGAAAAATTCTGAATGAGAAAAAACACCATCAGAGAAGTATAATTCATTATGTTGTTGGTCATTTGAAACTTCATCAACTAAAAAAGAAGATTGAAAAAGACCTAAAAAAAATTATTAGAAGGCGGGATGTCAGACAAAGCCTTTAAAATAGAATCAGAAAAATATTCTTATAAATTTCTAAGTATATCTTGCACATAAGATATAAAAAGAATAGCAATATATAAAGCATAAATACTAATGGATTCTGCATGTAAAAGTTTATCATGATAACTTATTACAAACCATAGCTAAAGATAAACATTCATAACATTAAAATAAATGAACTTAGCTTTGGTAGGACTGATATCAGTCAACAGGAATCCCTTAGCATTTCTTGATACAGGAACAGTGTTTGAATATCTTGCAATATGTAATAGAAAAAACAACAACATATAAAGCAAAATTATCAAATTCCTTAAATGACAGTTTCAGGAATGGGAAAAAATGCAAAATAAACAGCTAGCAACCAGAAGAAAAAAAAAAGTGAGTCTTAAATAATGTGAAAAAAAGTGGAACAAGTATGACGCCCACATTTTTGGCGCCAAGTATGACGCCCACATTATTGGCGCCAAGTACAACGCCCATATTTTTTGGCGCCAAGTATGACGCCACATCCTTTGACGCCGAAAATGAGGCCCACATTTTTTGGCGCAAAAAAACATCTGAACACACAAGCGTCAAAAAATTACGTAACTACGAACAAACTTCCGGCGTCAACTACGGCACCGGAAATGACAAAATTTGGCGGCAAAAAAAGTTTGCGCCAAAAATGACGCAATAAATTGAAACATTTTCTGCCCCCGCGAGCCTAACAGCCCCCAGGGAAAAAAGTCAATTGAAAATTTTCAAGGTAAGAAAAAAATATTTATTCATATGCATTATCCCAAATAATGAAACTGACAGTCTGAATGAAGGAATACTGATTATCCTGAATCATGGCAAATATAAGTTTAAACACATATATTTAGAACTTTACATATAAAGTGCCCATCCATAGCTTAGAGTGTCACAAATAAAATAAGACTTACTTACCCCAAGACACTCATCTACATAAAGTAGATAGTCAAACCAGTACTGAAACGAGAATCAGTAGAGGTAATGGTATATAAGAGTATATCGTTGTCCTGAAAAGGGAGGTAGGAGAAGAAATCTCTATGACCGATAACAGAGAACCTATGAAATAGATCCCCTAGAGGAAGGCCATTGTATTCAAATAGGCAATACTCTCTTCACATCCCTCTGACATTCACTGCACTCTGAGAGGAAAACCGGGCTTCAGCCTGCTGCAAAGCGCATATCAACGTAGAATCTAGCACAAACTTACTTCACCACCTCCATGGGAGGCAAAGTTTGTAAAACTGAATAGTGGGTGTGGTGAGGGGTGTATTTATAGGCATTTTAAGGTTTGGGAAACTTTGCCCCTCCTGGTAGGAATGTATATCCCATACGTCACTAGCTCATGGACTCTTGCTAATTACATGAAAGAAATTGTAGGAGTAAATTAGAAAGTTGCTTAAAATTGCATGCTCTATCTGAATCACAAAAGAAAAAAATTGGGTTCAGTGTCCCTTTTAGTAGATGAAAACATGAAAAAGCATATGTATGCAACATTCATATTTAAATGCCATGATACCCAAATGTTGAAACACTTGAAAGTGATGCAGCATAGCTGTAAAAAGCTGACTAGAAAATATCACCTGAACATCTCTATGTAAAAAAGAAAGATATTTTACCTCAAAATGTCCTAAGTAATCACACCCCATTGTTAAGGACTTTAAGCAGCAAATCAGTATGCCTGTCCCGGGACAGGCAAAGGAGTGAGCATCGTGCACACTCATGTTATTTCCCTATTCAGTTTAAGGAAATTTACTATGAAATTTCATGAGAGTTAAGTGAAATCTCATGAGATCACAGTAAAAGAGTTCATGACCTCAGCACTGTTGATGCTAATTGGCTACAGTTCATTTCTTCTTTTTTTTTTTTACCTGCAGCTGGACAGTAGCTAAAGTATAACTTTTTACACATAAATCTTCAATTTTTTTACATAGAGATGCTCAGGTGATATTTCCCTGTCAGCTTTTTACAGTTTTACTGCATCATTTTCAAGTGATTTAGCATATGAGTATTATGTCCCTTTAATGAAGTGTTTTATTGTCTATTTACTGAAAATATTTCACATTCCAATGTTCTGCACATAGAAAAACATGTTCTAAGTATTTTTAAATAGACATTCCTAAATATCTGTTGCAAAGAACTGACAATGTTCTGATTAATTCTGGGTTCAGAGTCACGTTTTGATGCTTTTTCTTTGTTTGGAAATCTTATTACATGTATTATTTGGTTACTGGGCTAAGTTTAGTGAAACACAACTTTACACTGCAGATATAGGTCATTATTAAATTAATTTTGTTTATAAAAAAATAGTATTTGTATATGAAGCCACACTCCATCATGCTTAAAGGGACAGTATACACTAATTTTCATTTAACGGCATGTAATAGACACTACTATATAGAATAATATGCAAAGATACTGATATAAAAATACAGTATAAAACCATTTAAAAACTTAATTAGAAGCTCACAGTTTAACTCTGTTAAAAAGGTTAGCTGGAACGCCCACTGCAAGTGCTTCAATAGCAAAACCAGCAGACACTCACCCCCTCCCCCTTCCTCTGCATATGAAAAGACCCTTTACACAAACAGGAGCAAGCTGGAGTAGGTATACGTCAGTATTCTCCTAAAACGTCGGGGCTTGGTTAGGAGTCTGAAAATCGACGCAATGTTATAAGAAAAATAAGCAAAACTAAATATTGGTTTTTTTAAAAAAAAAACCTGTATAGGCTATAGAAATGGATCATCTACAAAACATCTACAAAACATTTACACAAAGAAAAATTTAGTGTATAATGTCCCTTTAATTTACAATGTTTTATGTTTGGATGCACATTTTATATTTTATTATGTTTATACTTATGCTTTAAGTAATTAAAAACCATAAAATTGTATTAATCAAATGCCTACCTCTTTTTTTGTAATGTTTTGCAATGTAGCTTGTGTCTGTCAGTGTTGTAACTGTCATTCATTTGTCTAGATTTAATAAAAAAATCTTTCTTGAATATGATATTTAGATTGGCGCAATTCAACTTGATTGAGTACGATAGGGTTGATTGACACCCCCTTGCTGGCGGCGAATCTGCAGGGGGCGGCGTTGCACCAGCAGTTCACAAGAGTTGCTGGTGCAATGCTGAATACGGAGAGCGTATTGCTCTCCGCATTCAGCGAGGTCTGTCGGACCTGATCCGCACTGTCGGATCAGGTCCGACAGACCTTTGTTAAATAGGGGCCTGTATGTTAAAATAATGAAATCATGATGATAGAGCACAAATCCAAAAAAAGTGAAAAAAACAGAAATGGAGGATATGATAAAAAGCAGAATGATAAAATAAAAAAATAGAAATGAATAATTAGTATTTTAAAATCTTACAAAATGAATAATTGAACCATTCACATAAAGTATGCAGGAAAAAAATCTGTTGTGAATCGTAACAAAATTCTTCACCAAAAATTGTATTTTATCAAAAGCGTAAAATGTGTATGTAAATTACACAGGAATAAATTGTATTAAATATGCACAGTGTAATTCGTAATTTAAGTGCAGTGGATGTGCAAAAATCACTTTGCAATTCCTACTTATAAGTACAAAATAATAAACGTAATTGCTGTTTTTATGAAAATGTCTCTCTAATCCCAGTGTAATTCTGTAAAGATTTTCGTACTATAGTTTTTCCTTGCAAACTAAATAGTGAAAAGCTTTTCTCAAAAGACTTATAACCCTAATAGAAAAACACATGCATAAGAAAATAAAGGCAATTGTAAGACGCTATGTGCAGAAAGCAGCGTAATGTGATTTATTTTGGCTGCTAACTTCACTCTATGGAGCGAAGTTTCCCTTCCAGCAAAGCTCTATTAGTTTCAATAGTAGACATCTCGCCACTTGGGTTGGCTTGAAAAACCACGTCTGAACTTGTGAGGTTTAGATCTTCGAGCCCTTATTCTGATTGATGTGATTGACAAGCCCTTCTCTCATTTAATTTTTAATGTGAGTGCAGGGGAGCGCATAAATATGGAGACAAAATGCACCCAGCAACTTGCTATCTACAAACTCACTTCTCACAATGATAAATCTGCCCCTTCCACTGGTGATCAGCTAGAAAAGAAAGGTGAACTGATCCACCATAAAACTAGACCATTGTTTGGCTCTTTTGAAATGTTGATTGCAGCCAGAGCATTTATAAGACTCGATTTAATAAAACCAATTCATGAAATTAATCTCATTAAAAAAACTCACATCAAACTGTGTTAATAATAAAGATTTGTATCCGCCCTTCAGCTCAGCAGCAAATTGTTACATCAGCTCTACTATAATTAATAGAGCTACATCTCTTTACCGATAATGTTTCACTGTATAGAATATGTTCCACTGTAAAAGATACTGGCATCTCGCAAAAGGACCCTTACATTTTTGCTACAAAATATTAATGCCAGCTCAGTAAAATAAGCCAACAAATGGTGGTGCTAACCTCCCGAAATGATAATGAAGACCAACTTCTGGCTCAAAGCCAGCAATGTTATCTGTATCCTGACATAGCGAATCACAAAAGTATGATTAAGCACCAACTCTGCGACAAAAGAATTGCACTCACAGTGGAGCTTTTCTATTTAATAATAAAGATAGGCACATGCATTCGTGAGTTTCTGGATTTGCACAGATCTTGTGTGTTGAACTTTCACAAGAATAAATCCAGCTCCGTAAAATGGTTGATTGCGGCTTGCACCTGCCATCTTCAGCATTCTAAACTCACAAAATGTACGTGCTGAAATAAAAGGATACGCATGAAGAATTCAATCATTTTTAATACAAGTTTAAAAATGTAAGAACAGCTTTAAAGGGACACTGTACCCAAATTTTTTCTTTTGTGATTCAGATAGAGCATGCAATTTTAAGCAACTTTCTAATTTACTCCTATTATCAATTTTTCTTCATTCTCTTGGTATGTTTATTTGAAAAGCAAGAATGTAAGTTTAGATGCCGGCCCATTTTTGGTGAACAACCTGGGTTGTCCTTGCTGATTGGACAGCACCAATAAACCAGTGCTGTCCATGGTTCTGAAACCAAACATTTGCTGGCTTCTTAGCTTAGATGCCTTCTTTTTCAAATAAAGATAGCAAGAGAAGGAAGAATAATTGATAATAGAAGTAAATTAGAAAGTTGCTTAAAAGTGCATGCTCTATCTGAATCATGAAAGATAAAAATTGGGTTCAGTGTCCCTTTAAGTAAATCACTCAATGTGTTTCTGCCGAAGACCGCATCTTTTGCTTTCTTTAGCATATGGATGACGAATCTGGCTTCCTCCAATCGATGCATGCCACATAAGCTGGATGCCAAAGGGGGTACACAACGATTAGAGGAAGCCGGATTTGTCATCGATATGCTAAAGAAAGCAGGAGATGCGGGCGGAGATCTGCGTTATGTTTACCATAGCGCTAAGGTAAGTATTTAAAAAAAAAATAAGCATCTTTGTAAACTTTAATGAATTAAAGTGCCCCTTTTTTTAACCGCTTAATGACCACAGCACTTTTCCATTTTCTGACCGTTTGGGACCAAGGCTATTTTTACATTTCTCCTGTGTTTATGTTTACCTGTAATTTTCCTCTTACTCATTTACTGTACTCACACATTTTATATACCGTTTTACTCGCCATTAAATGGACTTTCTAAAGATGTCTTTATTCTCATCATATCTTATAATTTACTATAAAAAATTATAAATTATGAGGAAAAAATGGAAAAACACACTTTTTCTAACTTTGACCCCCAAAATCTGTTACACAAAAAACACCCATGCTAAATAGTTTCTAAATTTTGTCCTGAGTTTAGAAATACCCAATGTTTACATGATCTTTGCTTTTTTTGCAAGTTATAGGGCAATAAATACAAGTAGCACTTTGCTATTTCCAAACCACTTTTTTCAAAATTTGCGATAGTTACATTGGAACACTGATATCTGTCTGGAATCCCTGAATATCCCATGACATGTATATATATTTTTTAGAAGACAACCCAAAGTATTGATCTAGGCCCATTTTGGTATATTTCATGCCACCATTTTCACCGCCAATTGCGATAAAATAAAAAAAATTGTTCACTTTTTCACAAATTTTTTCACAAACTTTAGGTTTCTCACTGAACTTATTTACAAACACCTTGTGCAATTATGGCACAAATGGTTGTAAATGCTTCTCTGGTATCCCCTTTGTTCAGAAATAGCAGACTCATATGGCTTTGGTGTTGCTTTTTGGTATTTAGAAGGCCGGTAAATGCCGCTGCGCACCGCACGTCTATTATGCCCATCATTATTATTATTATCGTTATTTGTAGAGCGCCAACAGATTCTGCAGCACTATTAACAAAGGCGGAGTACAAAAAAAAAGTTATAGGGATCAAATGGGTAGAGGGCCCTGTCAAGAGTTGCACTGTTGTAGTCAGCTCTTGAGAAGGTGATCAACAAACAGCTGGACTCTTAAGCTTACATGCTAAGGTGGTTCAGGGGATAGCAATGGAGGAGAGGAACTGGTATAAAGAAAGGTTAGCGTAGGTTGTATGCATCCCTGAACAGTAGAGTCTTTAGGGAGCACTTGAAGCTTTTAAAACTAGAAGAGAGTCTTGTGGAGCGAGGCAGAGAGTTCCACAAGATGGGAGCCAGTCTGGAGAAGTCCTGTAAACGGGAGTGTGATGAGGTGACAAGAGAGGAGGAGAGTAGGAGGTTGTGAGCAGAGCGAAGGGGATGGGAGGGAGAGTATCTGGAGGCAAGGTCTGAGGTATAGGGGGAGCAGTGCAATTGAGGGCTTTGTATGTCAGAGTGAGAATTTTGTGTTTGATCCTAGAGGCAAGAGGAAGCCAGTGAAGAGATCGGCAGAGAGGTGCAGCAGATGAAGAGTGACTTGTAAGGAAGATGAGTCTGGCAGAGGCATTCATTAAGGAGTGTAAAGGAGCTAGGCGGTAGGTGGGGAGACCAGAGAGGACAGAGTTGCAGTAATTAAGGCGGGAGAGGATGAGAGAGTGAATTAAAATCTTAGTTGTGTCTTGTGTAAGGAAGTGTCTAATTTTAGAGATGTTTTTAAGGTGGAAGCGGCAGGCTTTAGCCAAAGACTGAATGTGAGGAGTGAAAGAAAGATCTGAGTCAAATGTGACCCCGAGACATCGGGCATGCGGGGTAGGGGTAATGATGGAGTTGTCGACAGTTATAGAGAGATTGGGGGTGGAGAGTTTTGAAGAAGGGGGAAAATAAGGAGCTCAGTTTTGGAAAGATTTAGCTTGAGGTAGTGAGAGGACACCCAGTTGGAGATGTGAGAAAGACAGTTAGTGACATGGGTTAGCAAGGAAGGAGAAAGGTCTGGTGCAGAGAAGTAGATTTGGGTGTCATCGGCATACAAATTATATTGTAAACCGTGGGACTTTATTAGGGAACCTAGTGATGAAGTGTAGATTGAGAAGAGAAGGGGACCGAGGACAGAACCTTGCGGTACTCCGACAAGTGGTGACGGGGCAGAAGAGGCCCCAGAGAAGGCTACACTTTGACAGGTAGGAAGAGAGCCACGAGAGGGCGCTGTCACATATGCCGAAGGATTGGAGGGTTTGGAGCAAGAGAGAGTGGTCAACAGTGTCAAAGGCTGCGGACAGATCAAGGAGAATAAGCAGAGAGAAGTGGCCTTTTGATTTTGCTGTAAGTAGGTCGTTGGTAACCTTAACAATTGCTGTTTCTGTGGAGTGATGGGGACGAAATCCAGATTGCAATGTGTCAAGGAGGGAGTTTATTGTAAGGAAATGGGATAGGCGTGCATAAGCTAGTTTTTCGAGAAGCTTTGATGCAAGAGGGAGGAGGGAAATAGGGCTGTAGTTGGATGGGGAGGTAGGATCAAGGGAAGGTTTTTTGAGGATAGGTGTGACCAGTGCATGGTTCAGCGATGAGGGAAATATACCGGTGCTGAAGGAGAGGTTGAAAGTGTGTGTGAGTATAGGGGTAAGGGTGGTAGAGAGGAAGGGGAGTAGCTGTGAGGGGATAGGGTCAAGGGGACAGGTAGTGAGGTGAGAGCGCAGTATAAGTGCCGAAACTTCTTCCTCAGTAACAGGGGAGAATGAGCAAAGTTTAAGGTTATGTGGGTTGTGGTTGATTGAGAGCATTTGAGGGGGTGAGAGAATGGAATTATGTTGAGAGCTGATTTCATTTCTGATGGAGTTGATTTTGTTATTGAAGTGGTTGGCAAAGTCTTGAGCTGACATCAGTGAAGGGGTTAATTAGGGAGCTTGTAGGGATCTTGTAGGGTTAATTTTAGCTTTTGCGTAGTGTAGTAGACAACCCAAAGTATTGATCTATGCCCATTTTGGTATATTTCATGCCACCATTTTACCACTAAATGCAATCGAATAAAAAAAATCGTTCACTTTGTAAATAATTTCAGTGAGAAACCTAAAATTGTGAAAAACAGCTTGTGCAATTGTGGCACAAATGGTTGTAAATGATTCTCTGGGATCCCCTTTGTTCATAAATAGCAAACTTATATGGCTTTGGCGTTGCTTTTTGGTAATTAGAAGGCTGCTAAATGCCGCTGCGCACCACATGTGTATTATGCCCAGCAGCGAAGGGGTTAATTAGGGAGCTTGTAGGGTTAATTTTAGCTTTAGTGTAGTGTAGTAGACAACCCAAAGTATTGATCTAGGCCCATTTTGGTACATTTCATGCCACCATTTCACCGCCAAATACGATCAAATAAAAAAAATCGTTCACTTTTTCACATACTTTAGGTTTCTCACTGAAATGATTTACAAACAACTTGTGCAATTATGGCACAAATGGTTGTAAATGCTTCTCCGGGATCCCCTTTGTTCAGAAATAGCAGACATATATGGCTTTGGCATTGCTTTTCAGCAATTAGAAGGCTGCTAAATGCCGCTGCGCACCACACTTGTATTATGCCCAGCAGTGAAGGGGTTAATTAGGTAGCTTGTACGGAGCTAGCAGGGTTAATTTTAGCTTTAGTGTAGGGATCAGCCTTCCACCTGAAACATCCCACCCCCTGATCCCTCCCAAACAGCTCTCTTCCCTCCCCCACCCTACAATTGTCCCCACCATCTTAAGTACTGGCAGAAAGTCTGCCAGTACTAAAATAAAAGGTATCTTAATTATTTTTTTTCACATATTTACATATTCTGCTGTGTAGGATCCCCCCTTAGACCCCAACCTCCCTGATCCCCCCCCCCAAACAGCTCTCTAACCATTCCCCTTTACCTTACTGTGTGCCATCTTGGGTACTGGCAGCTGTCTGCCACTACCCAGTTTCCATAAAATGTATTATTTTTTGAGGGGTTTCTATATTTTTCTGTGGTGTAGCTTCCCCCCCCCTCAATAAACAACCCCCTACCCCCTCCCAGATCCCTTTGGCTAAAATTCCCTCCCTCCTCTCTCCCACTTTGTGTACAAAAATGTCCCATAGTGTAGCGGTTCCCACCGGCTCCCGACCCCGTGCACGCCCCGGCGACCCCACACGTGATCCCACCCCCCTCTGACGCGCAAACCGACATAGATGGCCGCCCACCCGCCACCCTTATCGGCTCCCACCCACCAACGATCATGGCCATCGATGTCCCATGTGGAGAGGGTCACAGAGTGGCTCTCTCTGCATCGGATGCCTAGAAAATGTTATTGCAGGATGCCTCAATATTGAGGCATCACTGCAATAACAGGAAAGCGGCTGGAAGCGACCAGGATCGCTTCCACCACTTGAAGACACCAACGACCTACAGGGTACGTCCTTGGTCGTTAAGGAAAAATTTTTGTAGGACGTACCCTGTACATCGTTGGTCCTTAAGGAGTTAAGATTATTTTTTGATCCTGGGCTTTAATTCATTAAAGTTTACAATCACTTTAAGTAACAAGTCATAAAAACACATCTACCACTATTGATCATAATAATAAAAAAAAAGGAATAGTTATAGTCTTTTACCTAATATGGGCTAGATAACAAGTGGAGCGTCAAATTTGCCCGTTTGAGGGCATGCGATAAATAACCAGCCATTACAAGTGGCTGTTTATTGCTACCGCCAGCTCGCAGTAGCAATTAGCGTTTAGAAAATAAACCAGAGATCCGATCTCTGGTAAATTTTATAGATCTGCCCCAAATGCCCCCAAAATACTGTATAGTGTAGTTTATTAAAAAAATAAAGATGGCAGCACATATTAACACACATATATATATATATATATATATATATATATATATATATATATATATGTGTGTGTACTGTATATGCTTATATACATATATATTTATGTGTTAATATGTACACATATAAACACATAAATTTATATGTATATGCTTATATACATATATATTTAAACTTTGCTGCGCAACTTACCCCCTTTGCTGCGCTAGGTTCTGTGCCATGTATGATGACATCAGAACAAATATTCCATTGAAGCCTATGGAAGTGCGCTCTCGTGAGCACAAAGCTTCCATGCAATCGTCCACATTGCACCTTACTTATAATACCAGTGCACAATTAAGTGCGCTGGTATTACGTGCCAAATATCACGCTTGCATAAGCCCAATTTTGCGCTCCACTCATAATCTGGCCCAAAATAGGTAAATCTCTATAACTATTCCTTTTTTTTTTAATTGTGATCACCATGGTAGATATGTATTCATTACTTGTTACTTAAGGGAGTTTAGGATCATTAATTAACTCTCACCTAGATTACGAGTTTTGCGTTACAGTTTTAACGCTGAAAAAAATGGCCATTTCAGCGCAAAAAACGTAATGCAGCCATTACGAGTCTTGCCGGTATATCTGTACCGCAAGCATTTTAGCCTGTAATGCAACGTCAATCCTGCACTAAAAAAAAACACGTTTTTGCGTGGGGTTTCCATAGTGCCGCTATTACAGGTTGTGCAGTGAGGCTAAAATGCTTGCGTTCGAGACTATACCGACACGATCCATACCGCCACCTGAGACCAGTAGCTATGAGTTTTGCGCAACAAAACTGTTACACAAAACTCATAACTAAATTGTTACAAAGTACACTAACACCCACAAACTACCTATTAACCACTATTTTGCCATCCTCCTGCATCACAAACACTAAATTAAACCTATTAACCCCTAATCTGTCACTCCCGACATCGCCACTAATACAAGTTATTAACCCCTATTCCATCGCTCCCCGACATCGTCACCACTATAATAAAGTTATTAACCCTTATTCCCCCACACCCCAACATCGCCCACAGTATAATAAAGCTATTAACCCCTATTCCGCCGGTCCCCGACATCGCCGCCACTAAATAAAGTTATTAACCCCTAAACCTCTTATTAAAATAAATAAAAACTTACCTGTGAAGTTAAAAAAAACATAAGTTAAAAACGTACAATTAACCTAACATAACTATTATACTAAAATAACTACCAATTAGGGAGCGTGGCTAAGCCACGGACATTGCCGGTCATGAAAATCAATAGCTCCATCTATACAGCACACTCTCATCCTACTCTACGCAGCTGACTATCTATTACAGAAAAGATTTAGTGGCAAATGATATCAGTCTTCTTCCCCTCTCGTGTCCAGAAGTCCCTAACGGGTGAGACCAAAGTCTGCGGCCTATCATACGTTTACATCAATCCCCCCAGACAGAAACTAAGTCTGGTAAAGAGGTTGTCGTCTGCTGTATTCCTAACTTTCTAATCGTTGGATCCCTACACAACAGAAAACTGAAGTGTTTGCTAAGAAGTAATCAGAAACCATAGCCCCATACTAAATCATAATGGAGGTGGAAATCCTAACTCTCCTGCAGCGGATATCCTATAAAATGGACATTCACTATACCTCCCTCACTCTGAGTATGAGATCAGAGCGGACAGACGAGGCCACAGCTTACAGAACAGCTCCACTAACTGCAAGTCCACTGGTCATGACTGACAGAAGATGCAGAAGGGAACGTATTGCAGACCTAAATGAGGTGGCTTGTACAGACACTTTTCCAGCTGTAGACGGATCAGTTTTTCAAGGTGATAACCATCTGGATTTACCGATACAGAAAAGATCCGACATCGAGACTCTGACTAGAAGTGAGAGGTCGGCCCTGAGCACCCTGGAGATGCGGCCGGTCAAAGGGGTGCCTAGAATAGACTTTGAACCGAGGAGTCTCAGGGGCCTGACGCCAAAATTCACACACGCCACGATCCAGTCTGCCATGATTCTGCAACTTCAGAATATGGATGGAAGATGGAAGTCTGAGAGCTGTTGAACCTCCTCCACATGCCTGGTACATAACCTATCCCATACTAACCTCTTACGCCTTTACCTCAATATGCAAGAGGACAGTTTATTTCCCAACAACCTTTTATCACCGTATCAAATGTCTGATATATTGCAACTGTTGGATAGAATTGTTTTATCTAATTCTTTCTGTTTAATGATGCTGCTTGTCATGTCTTTGAAATACACAGGTGTTAGTATAGATGTTCAGAGTAATGTGTGGGAACAAATTATCTCATATATAGTAGACACATATACTTTAGTACTTAAAGTTTTTATAGTTAACACACATAACCTATTAGCAACCTATGACTTAGAGAAACTAGTAGACATTGACCATATCACACCCCACTCACACAGCATACAGTGTACTACAGTCCTCCTCCACAGTTAGTGTTGCCTACAGATCCTACCATGGCAGGGTTTATGTTTTTTGTTATGCCTATTATGTTTTGCACCCTCCCATCTATACTCAACAGGATAGTCTCTTAGACTGACTTTCAGATCTTGATAGCTTCACTATACTGTTGAAATGCTCCTAGATAATTTCTCTCCAAGTTTTTTGAGGTAAAGCCCTTTTCTTGCTCTATATGGTTTACATGATTTTCATTGCTCACCTTCTTAAGTAACTATACAATATCAGTTGCCTTGATATTTACAGCAATAACTATATTTACATTAAGTGTCATGAACAACCCAATCCCTCTCCCAACCTAGAGCAGCTCCTGTCTGCTGATTTACCCTGCCTCTTTATATCCCATTACATACTCTTTACCTTTATGAAAACTTTAGAATATAAAAATATCTGGATCCTTTATCAGTTATTAAATTCAATTTCTATACCAATACCCCTCTATTTTTTGTCATATAATATAACACTACGCACTCATAGTCTATCAGACGCTAAGACAACACTCAGTCCTAAGGTCCAAGAGTGACTGTTTCATTTGAAAATCTCCCCTTCTTGTACATTCTGGCTCCAACTGGGCCCAAGTGTGGCCTCACAGGAACCATGGGGAGTACCATTCGCCATTTTAGAAAAAGGAGGTTTCAATGTGTTATAGCCACTCATATTGTTGACATACTAGTCAGTTACGATTTTAAATGTCTGATTTTTTGGTTGTGTGGTGGGTGTAGGATATGTTCTCCTTTACTCCATTTAGTTATTGCAATTGCTTTTGTTTTTTTTTTAATGGTAATAATTAAATCCTTTGTTCACCACAGGACTGATGGATGATCTTGATGTGTACATTATCAAAACCTCAATAAAAAATGTAATATTAAAAAAAATAACTACCAATTAAATAAACTAAATTACACATTAAAACAAATTAACACTGCTAAAAAAAAAAAATCTAAAATTACAAAAAATAACAAACACTAAATTACGAAAAATAACAAACGAAATTTTACAAAATATAAACAATTACACCAAATCTAATAGCCCTATAAAAATAAAAAAGCCCCCCGAAATAAAAAAAAACATAGCCTACAATAAACTACCAATAGCCCTTAAAAGGGCATTCCCCTAAAGATATCTGCTCTTTTCCCTGTTAAAAAATACAAAGACCCCCCAACAGTAAAAAGCCACCACCCAACCAACCCCCCAAAATAAAAAAACCTAACTACCTATTGCCCTGAAAAGGGCATTTGTATGGACATTGCCCTTAAAGGGGCATTTAGCACTTTTGCATTGCCCTTAAAAGGGCATTTAGCTCTTTTAAGAAAGCCCAAACCCTAATCTAAAAAAAAAACACCCAAAAAAAGTAAAAAAAAACTTAACACTAACCCCCGACGATCCACTTACAGTTTTTGAAGTCTAGACATCCAGGAGGCGTGATGTCTTCATCCAGGCAGCGAGGTCTTCATCCATCCAGGTGGCGTCTTCTATCTTCATCCAGGCGGCATCTTCTATCTTCATCCTGGCGGCGTCTTCTATCGTCATCCTGGGTCCATTATTCAAGACATCTGGCGCGGAGCGTCCTCTTCATACGGTCGCCGCCATACACTGGATCCTTACTGCAAGGGAGCTTTTTCAAAATGGCATCCCTTGCATTCCTATTGGCTGATTTGATTTTTTAAATTCAAATCAGCAAATAGGATGAGAGCTACTGAAATCCTATTAGCTGTTCAAATCAGCCAATAGGATGAGAGCTACTGAAATTCTGTTGGCTGATTTGAATAGGTTTTTTTCTATGGGGAATGCGTGCACGAACACGTATTCTCAGCCCTTGGCTTTTGTGCGGTATGGAGCTTATTGCCACCATATCGCACACACAAGGAGGCTTTTTAAAAACTTGTAATGGCAGTGCTATGGGGGTGAAATAACGCAACTTTTGTTGCATTCGTTTTGCACCCTCTATAGCGCAAAAACATAATTTATGCTTACCTGATAAATTTATTTCTCTTGTAGTGTATCCAGTCCACGGATCATCCATTACTTATGGGATATTAACTCCTCCCCAACAGGAAGTGCAAGAGGATTCACCCAGCAGAGCTGCTATATAGCTCCTCCCCTAACTGCCATTACCAGTCATTCGACCGAAAACATGCAGAGAAAGGAAAACCATAGGGTGCAGTGGTGACTGTAGTTTAATGGAAAAATTACCTGCCTTAAAGTGACAGGGCGGGCCGTGGACTGGATACACTACAAGAGAAATAAATTTATCAGGTAAGCATAAATTATGTTTTCTCTTGTTAAGTGTATCCAGTCCACGGATCATCCATTACTTATGGGATACCAATACCAAAGCTAAAGTACACGGATGACGGGAGGGACAGGCAGGCTCTTTATACGGAAGGAACCACTGCCTGAAGAACCTTTCTCCCAAAAACAGCCTCCGAAGAAGCAAAAGTGTCAAATTTGTAAAATTTGGAAAAAGTATGAAGAGAAGACCAAGTTGCAGCCTTGCAAATCTGTTCAACAGAAGCCTCATTCTTAAAGGCCCAAGTGGAAGCCACAGCTCTAGTAGAATGTGCTGTAATTCTTTCAGGAGGCTGCTGTCCAGCAGTCTCATAGGCTAACCGTATTATGCTACGAAGCCAAAAGGAGAGAGAGGTAGCCGAAGCTTTTTGACCTCTCCTCTGACCAGAATAAACGACAAACAGGGAAGACGTTTGTCGAAAATCCTTAGTTGCCTGTAGATAAAATTTCAGGGCACGGACTACATCTAGATTGTGTAGCAGACGTTCCTTTTTCGAAGAAGGATTAGGACACAAAGATGGAACCACAATCTCTTGATTGATATTCCTGTTAGTGACCACCTTAGGTAGGAACCCAGGTTTAGTACGCAGAACTACCTTGTCTGAATGAAAAATCAGATAAGGAGAATCACAATGTAAGGCAGATAACTCAGAGACTCTTCGAGCCGAGGAAATCGCCATTAAAAACAGAACTTTCCAAGATAACAACTTGATATCAATGGAATGAAGGGGTTCAAACGGAACCCCCTGTAAAACATTAAGAACTAAGTTCAAACTCCATGGTGGAGCAACAGTTTTAAACACAGGCTTGATCCTAGCTAAAGCCTGACAAAAAGCTTGAACGTCCGGAACTTCTGACAGACGTTTGTGTAAAAGAATGGACAGAGCTGAAATCTGTCCCTTTAAGGAACTAGCGGATAAACCCTTTTCTAAACCTTCTTGTAGAAAAGACAATATCCTCGGAATCCTAACCTTACTCCATGAGTAACTCTTGGATTCTCACCAATATAAGTATTTGCGCCATATCTTATGGTAAATCTTTCTGGTAACAGGCTTCCTAGCCTGTATTAAGGTATCAATAACTGACTCAGAAAAACCACGTTTTGATAAAATCAAGCGTTCAATTTCCAAGCAGTCAGCTTCAGAGAAATTAGATTTTGATGTTTGAAGGGACCCTGGATCAGAAGGTCCTGTTTCAGAGGTAGCGACCAAGGTGGACAGGATGACATGTCCACTAGATCTGCATACCAAGTCCTGCGTGGCCATGCAGACGCTATTAGAATCACTGATGCTCTCTCCTGTTTGATTCTGGCAATCAATCGAGGAAGCATCGGGAAGGGTGGAAACACATAAGCCATCCCGAAGGTCCAAGGTGCTGTCAAAGCATCTATCAGAACCGCTCCCGGATCCCTGGATCTGGACCCGTAACGAGGAAGCTTGGTGTTCTGTCGAGACGCCATGAGATCTATCTCTGGTTTGCCCCAACGTCGAAGTATTTGGGCAAAGACCTCCGGATGAAGTTCCCACTCCCCCGGATGAAAAGTCTGACGACTTAAGAAATCCGCCTCCCAGTTCTCCACTCCCGGGATGTGGATTGCTGACAGGTGGCAAGAGTGAGACACTGCCCAGCGAATTATCTTTGATACTTCCATCATTGCTAGGGAGCTTCTTGTCCCTCCCTGATGGTTGATGTAAGCTACAGTCGTGATGTTGTCCGACTGAAACCTGATGAACCCCCGAGTTGTTAACTGGGGCCAAGCCAGAAGGGCATTGAGAACTGCTCTCAATTCCAGAATGTTTATTGGTAGGAGACTCTCCTCCTGATTCCATTGTCCCTGAGCCTTCAGAGAATTCCAGACAGCGCCCCAACCTAGTAGGCTGGCGTCTGTTGTTACAATTGTCCAGTCCGGCCTGCTGAATGGCATCCCCCTGGACAGATGTGGCCGAGAAAGCCACCATAGAAGAGAATTTCTGGTCTCTTGATCCAGATTCAGAGTAGGGGACAAGTCTGAGTAATCCCCATTCCACTGACTTAGCATGCACAATTGCAGCAGTCTGAGATGTAGGCGTGCAAAGGGTACTATGTCCATTGCTGCTACCATTAAGCCGATCACCTCCATGTATTGAGCTACTGACGGGTGTTGAATGGAATGAAGGACACGTCATGCATTTTGAAGCTTTGTTAACCTGTCTTCTCTCAGGTAAATCTTCATTTCTACAGAATCTATAAGAGTCCCCAAGAAGGGAACTCTTGTGAGTGGAAAGAGAGAACTCTTCTTTTCGTTCACCTTCCATCCATGCGACCTTAGAAATGCCAGTACTAACTCTGTATGAGACTTGGCAGTTTGAAAGCTTGAAGCTTGTATCAGAATGTCGTCTAGGTACGGAGCTACCGCAATTCCTCGCGGTCTTAGTACCGCCAGAAGAGCACCCAGAACCTTTGTGAAGATTCTCGGAGCCGTAGCCAATCCGAATGGAAGAGCTACAAACTGGTAATGCCTGTCTAGAAAGGCAAACCTTAGATACCGGTAAAGATCTTTGTGAATCGGTATGTGAAGGTAAGCATCCTTTAAATCCACTGTGGTCATGTACTGACCCTTTTGGATCATGGGTAAAATTGTCCGAATAGTTTCCATTTTGAACGATGGAACTCTTAGGAATTTGTTTAGGATCTTTAAATCCAAGATTGGCCTGAAAGTTCCCTCTTTTTTGGGAACCACAAACAGATTTGAGTAAAACCCTTGTCCTTGTTCCGACCGCGGAACCGGATGGATCACTCCCATTAATAAAAGATCTTGTATGCAGCGTAGAAACGCCTCTTTCTTTATTTGGTTTGTTGACAACCTTGACAGATGAAATCTCCCTCTTGGGGGAGAGAATTTGAAGTCTAGAAGGTATCCCTGAGATATGATCTCTAACGCCCAGGGATCCTGGACATCTCTTGCCCAAGCCTGGGCGAAGAGAGAAAGTCTGCCCCCCACTAGATCCGTTCCCGGATCGGGGGCCCTCGATTCATGCTGTCTTAGGGGCAGCAGCATGTTTCCTGGCCTGCTTGCCCTTGTTCCAGGACTGGTTAGGTCTCCAGCCTTGTCTGTAGCGAGCAACAGCTCCTTCCTGTTTTGGTGCAGAGGAAGTTGATGCTGCTCCTGCTTTGAAATTACGAAAGGAACGAAAATTAGACTGTCTAGCCTTAGGTTTGGCTCTGTCTTGAGGCAGGGCATGGCCTTTACCTCCTGTAATGTCAGCGATAATTTCTTTCAAACCGGGCCCGAATAAGGTCTGCCCCTTGAAAGGTATATTAAGCAATTTAGATTTAGAAGTAACGTCAGCTGACCAGGATTTTAGCCACAGTGCTCTGCGTGCCTGAATGGTGAATCCGGAATTCTTAGCCGTAAGTTTAGTTAAATGTACTACGGCATCTGAAATAAATGAGTTAGCTAACTTAAGGGCTTTAAGCTTGTGTGTAATCTCATCTAATGGAGCTGATTCAAGTGTCTCTTCCAGAGACTCAAACCAAAATGCTGCTGCAGCCATGACAGGCGCAATGCATGCAAGAGGTTGCAATATAAAACCTTGTTGAACAAACATTTTCTTAAGGTAACCCTCTAACTTTTTATCCATTGGATCTGAAAAGGCACAGCTATCCTCCACCGGAATAGTGGTACGCTTAGCTAAAGTAGAAACTGCTCCCTCCACCTTAGGGACCGTTTGCCATAAGTCCCGTGTGGTGGCGTCTATTGGAAACATCTTTCTAAATATCGGAGGGGGTGAGAACGGCACACCGGGTCTATCCCACTCCTTAGTAACAATTTCAGTAAGTCTCTTAGGTATAGGAAAAACGTCAGTACTCGCCGGTACCGCAAAATATTTATCCAACCTACACATTTTCTCTGGTATTGCAACTGTGTTACAATCATTCAGAGCCGCTAACACCTCCCCTAGTAATACACGGAGGTTTTCCAGCTTAAATTTAAAATTTGAAATATCTGAATCCAGTTTGTTTGGATCAGAACCGTCACCCGCAGAATGAAGCTCTCCGTCCTCATGTTCTGCAAATTGTGACGCAGTGTCTGACATGGCCCTAATATTATCAGTGCACTCTGTTCTCACCCCAGAGTGATCACGCTTACCTCTTAGTTCTGGTAATTTAGCCAAAACTTCAGTCATAACAGTAGCCATATCCTGTAATGTGATTTGTAATGGCCGCCCAGATGTACTCGGCGCTACAATATCACGCACCTCCCGAGCGGGAGATGCAGGTACTGACACGTGAGGCGAGTTAGTCGGCATAACTCTCCCCTCGTTGTTTGGTGAAATATGTTCAATTTGTACAGATTGACTTTTATTTAAAGTAGCATCAATACAGTTAGTACATAAATTTCTATTGGGCTCCACTTTGGCTTTAGCACATATAGCACAGATATCTTCCTCTGAATCAGACATGTTTAACACACTAGCAAATAAACTAGCAACTTGGAAATACTTTTCAAGTAATTTACTATAATATGAAAACGTACTGTGCCTATAAGAAGCACAGAAAAAGTTATGACAGTTGAAAATTAATAAACTGAAAAGTTATAGCATCAAATCTTTGTAAAAAACACAATTTTAGCAAAGGATTGCTCCCATTAGCAAAGGATAACTAACCCTGATAGCAGAAAAAAAATACAGAAATAAACGTTTTTTTATCACAGTCAACTACAATCTCACAGCTCTGCTGTGAGTGATTACCTCCCTCAAAACAAGTTTTGAAGACCCCTGAGTTCTGTAGAGATGAACCGGATCATGCAGGGAAGACAATAAACTTCTGACTGAATTTTTTGATGCGTAGCAAAAGCGCCAAAAAAGGCCCCTCCCCCTCACACATAACAGTGAGAGAGATCAGTAAACTGTCATAAATTAAATAAAACGACTGCCAAGTGGAAAAAAATAGTGCCCAAAACATTTTTTCACCCAGTACCTCAGAAAATTAAACGATTTTACATGCCAGCAAAAAACGTTTAACATTAATAAATTGAGTGTTATTAAAAAGCCTGTTGCTAGTCCCTGCAAATTAGGCTAAAGTTTTATGCATACAGTATAATTCCAGTGAAGTGCCATTCCCCAGAATACTGAAGTGTAAAATATACATACATGACAGCCTGATACCAGTTGCTGCTACTGCATTTAAGGCTGAGTTTACATTATATCGGTATGGCAGAATTTTCTCATCAATTCCATTGTCAGAAAATAATAAGCTGCTACATACCTCTTTGCAGATTAATCTGCCCGCTGTCCCCTGATCTGAAGTTTACCTCTCCTCAGATGGCCGAGAAACAGCAATATGATCTTAACTACTCCGGCTAAAATCATAGAAAAACTCAGGTAGATTCTTCTTCAAATTCTACCAGAGAAGGAATAACACACTCCGGTGCTATTATAAAATAACAAACTTTTGATTGAAGGTATGAAACTAAGTATAATCACCACAGTCCTCTCACACATCCTATCTATTCGTTGGGTGCAAGAGAATGACTGGTAATGGCAGTTAGGGGAGGAGCAATATAGCAGCTCTGCTGGGTGAATCCTCTTGCACTTCCTGTTGGGGAGGAGTTAATATCCCATAAGTAATGGATGATCCGTGGACTGGATACACTTAACAAGAGAAACTTGTAATCTAGGTGTCTGTGAACAGATAATTTTGCTTTAACGCTAAGTGTATGTGAATGTTTAGGGTTATATGATTGCACACCCTTACTTAAATACTTTACAAAACACCTATATTTAAATAGTTATCCTTCTCCCTTTGTTTTGTCATATTGCAATTTATATTTTGGTATTACCTTTTTAGGATTATTCCAGTAGTTATATAATTTCCACAAATGATTTATCCAACAAATATTTGTATAATAGTTAATTAGGACTATGGCCCATTGGGACTATATTAAAGGGACAGTAAAGTCATAAGTAGACATTCATGATTTAGACAGAACATACAATCATAAAAAACTTCCCAATTTACTTTTATTAGTTAATTTGCTTCCTTCTCTTGATATCCTAGGTTCTAGCTGCTGATTGGTGGCTGTATATATATATATATATATATACCAAGTGTCATTGGCTTACCCATGTGTTCAGTTAGTTCATTGCTGTTCCTCAAATGATACCAAGAGAATGAAGCAAATTAGATGATAGAAGCAAACTGGAACGTTGCTTAAAATTGTATGTTCTACCTAAATCATGAAAGAAAAAATGTGGGTTTCATGTCCCTTTAATAAGTATAATTTGTGAAATGTGACTTGCTAATGTCCTATGATATGATTTTAACTTGCACTAGCGGTGTACCACAGCTTAACTTAAAGGGACAGTCAACACCAGAATTGTTGTTGTTTTAAAAGATAGATAATCCCTTAATTACCAATTCCCCAGTTTTGCATAACCAACACAGTTATAATTATACACGTTTTACCTCTGTAATTACCTTGTTTCTAAGCCTCAGCAGTCTGCCCCCTTATTTCAGTTCTTTTGACAGACTTGCATTTTAGCCAAATCTAAAGCAAAGGAATATAGAGGGCGCTAAAAGCTAAGTTCTCCACCACATTTAGTCAATTATGGAAATAAACACAATGGATTTAGGGTAACAACTTTACTATCGGATAAAATTAAAATGCAAATTTATTACAATACAATACATAAGAGAAAATAAAGGGACGTCTCCCTGATTTTTTTAAAAAAAGTAAAAAAGGACTGGAGTACCACCTTAAAAATGTTTAAAAAAGGTATTTTGCATATGTTTGATTTGATACAATGTGAATAAAGGTATCCGTCAAACTCAAAAAAACAGTCTGTCCCAATTTAGGATATGTGGTTACAAAGTATCTTATAATAGCTGTTCACCAAATGTTGCAACTGTGACAGATAGGGTCGGCGTGAAAATCTTTAGAGTATAGCCCCCTTTAGGGAGAATTAGACGATGGAAGACACCTTAGTATCAGATCTTTTTTTCTTACTCACACTTTCTTTTCAGAGTAGCTTGCTGACGATTTTATGGCTCACGGCTTTGGAGATTGGACACAGGCAAACAGCGTCTCCCAATGTGGATCACCTTTGCTGGTGTCGGCTGAAACCGGTCAGCGTGAATGAAGACTGCTCGTTACTCCAGCGTTTGTAGTGCGCCAAATTGATCCCAATGCAGAGGGGATAAAAGAGATTGACACACCCGCACTTAGCGTGATACACGCGCGGGCAAGGATATAGAAAGCTAGGTACCTAGATTTTCAAATTGTGGTTAAAGTCCTTAGCAGGATACAACACAGATACAATCTACGCGTTTCACCCGTTAGATAGGATCTTGAAAAAGCCCTAACGGGTGAAACGCGTAGATTGTATCTGTGTTGTATCCTGCTAAGGACTTTAACCACAATTTGAAAATCTAGGTACCTAGCTTTCTATATCCTTGCCCGCGCGTGTATCACGCTAAGTGCGGGTGTGTCAATCTCTTTTATCCCCTCTGCATTGGGATCAATTTGGCGCACTACAAACGCTGGAGTAACGAGCAGTCTTCATTCACGCTGACCGGGTTCAGCCGACACCAGCAAAGGTGATCCACATTGGGAAACGCTGTTTGCCTGTGTCCAATCTCCAAAGCCGTAAGCCATAAAATCGTCAGCAAGCTACTCTGAAAAGAAAGTGTGAGTAAGAAAAAAAGATCTGATACTAAGGTGTCTTCCATCGTCTAATTCTCCCTAAAGGGGGCTATACTCTAAAGATTTTCACGCCGACCCTATCTGTCACAGTTGCAACATTTGGTGAACAGCTATTATAAGATACTTTGTAACCACATATCCTAAATTGGGACAGACTGTTTTTTGAGTTTGACGGATACCTTTATTCACATTGTATCAAATCAAACATATGCAAAATACCTTTTTTAAACATTTTTAAGGTGGTACTCCAGTCCTTTTTTACTTTTTTTTAAAAAATCAGGGAGACGTCCCTTTATTTTCTCTTATGTATTGTATTGTAATAAATTTGCATTTTAATTTTATCCAATAGTAAAGTTGTTACCCTAAATCCATTGTGTTTATTTCCATAATTGACTAAATGTGGTGGAGAACTTAGCTTTTAGCGCCCTCTATATTCCTTTGCTTTAGATTTAACTGTTACAGTCCTGGGGTGACTGTTCTAGAGTGGTCAAGGTTTTTCCTTTAGAAATTAGCGCCTTATTTCTGTGTTTATCCTTGCATTTTAGCCAATCAGAGCTGTCTCCATGGTAAATTCACGTGCATGAGCTCAATGTTATATATATGAAACACGTGAACTAATGCCCTCTAGTGGTGAAAAACTATCAAAATGCATTTAGATTAGAGGCGGCTGACAAGGTCTAAGAAATTAGCATATGAACCGCCTAGGTTTAGCTTTCAACTAAGAATACCAATAGAACAAAGCAAAATTGGTGATAAAAGTAAATTGGAAAGCTGTTTACAATGACATGCCCTATTAGAAACATGAAAGTATTTTTTGGACTTGACTCTCCCTTTAATGCCAAATAAGCAATTTTAAATTTTGGAATATAAACTTTACTTTATATAGTTTCCTTTTTCCTTCTGTCTTGATAAAATATAGTACTTTGTGCATTTTTACACGGTGGACTTCCTTTGTTCTTTGGTTGCTTCATGTGTAATTATTTGTTGTCCACAGTGTATCTCTGGTTATAATTAACCACAGTTATACTTTATAATTTAACTCTTTTACTCCCTACAATTTTTTTTTCTTAATATGTACATAGCCACCAATCACCAGCTAGCTCCCAGAAATGTATGTTCAAAGTTTAAATTTGAATTTATCTTAAGTTTAGCTCACGAGACATCAGTTATAAGAAACTATCTGCACTTCAGGATTTCTCCAGAATTTTCTGAGGTATTGATAGGGTGACCCACGATAATTAAAGGAATAGGAAAGTCAAAATTAAACTTGCATGATTCAGATAGAGCATGTTATTTTAAGACACTTTTATATTCACTTCTATTTTAAAATGTGCTTTGTTCTCTTGGTATCCCTTGTTGAAAAAGGATATGCACATATCCTACACTAGTGGGAGCTAGCTGCTGATTGGTGCCTGCACACATTTGTCTCTTGTGATTGGCTAACTAGATGTGTTCAGCTAGCTGCTAGTAGTGCAGTGTGGTTGCTTCAGAAAAAGATAAGATAATGAAGCAAATTTGATAATAGAAGTAAATTAGAAAGTTGTTTAAAATTGTATGTTTTACCCAAATCATGAAAGAAAATGTTGGGGTTTCCTGTCCCTTTAACTAGAACAGTGAAGATAGAAGGCACCAGACAGCCAAACTGGATACCCTGTACACCGCATAGAAAGAAATTCCTTCTGCTCAAAAAAGTGTCAACGCATTTTTACATACAAGATATTCAAGCTTTATTTAATCAGATCAAATTAGCAACGGTTTGGTCACATGCTAACCATAACTCATTTTGGACCAGATCAGCATTTCTGTATCAACCTGTATTTTAGTAAAGCAAAGTCAGATAAACATTCAAATGAATTTTATTTACAGATACAATTGATATTATGTTTTTACAGTGTAAATGTACAAATCTGCCTGAAGGGTCTTTTATAAAGATTTTATTTTCAAAACAAGCATTACACAACAATGGCTGACTGAAGTACTAAATTGTAGATTAATATTTAATAGTTTAATCTTTTTCCTTAGATACATCAGCAAAAACAGTTTGCTACAGTAAAGTTATTATAAAATATTATTGTGAGAATTTAACCAGTACCCACTAACTTTTTTATATTTTTTAGTGGGGTATATGATCTTTGTCAATGAAAAAGATTTAGTCAAATTTGTTTGTAAAAAATTGGGTAATTAATAAAAATATGTACTTGCCCCTTATCTGAGCTGCAAGTGACGAGTTCAGCACAGCAATTAAATGGAGATAAAACCCAAACATTTTCCTTCATGATTCAGATAGAGCATACACTTTCTAACAACGTTCTAATTTACTTCTACTATCAATTTTGCTTCATTCTTTTTGTATCCTTTATTGAAGGAGCAGCAATACACTACTGGAAGGTACCCAAACACATTTGTAAGCCAATTATAAGTTGCATATATGTGCAGCCACCAATCAGCAGCTAGCTATAAGCTCCTGAGCCTACCTTGGTTTGTTTCTCAACAAATTATATAAAAAGAACAAAGCAAATAAGATTATAAAAAAGTAAATTGGAAAGTTGTTTAAAATTGTATGTTCTTTCCAAATCATGAAAGAAAATGGGTTCCCTGTCCCTTTAACTTCTCATCCAATGTCGAGGACACAGGTGTCACAAAAATGTTCTAAAAACATTACAAAACAAACTAAAAAAAAATTCAAATAAATAGAGCTGTCAACTTTAACATATAAAAAAAATTGCAGAGAAATAAAAGATTTTTTTTTTTAAAATTGCAAAATAAAATTAAAAAAATTTCAGCTTTGAAATAATGAGATTCGACTTCAAAATTAGATACTTTAAAGTGGCAGTCATGTGCATTCAGTAGTTTCATTAGCTGCCAAATGCGGAAAAAGGCGGAGACTCACAGAATGTGTCTTTTTTCGGAGACGGATTTCTGCGTGTTAAAGGGCAACACATTAAAACCTGGATTTGTACAGGTCTTAATCTGTTGTAATTTCACTAAAAGAAATCCAGCTCTGAAAAGAACCAAATGACACAAGTGGCCACCTTTTTCCGCATTCAGCAGCTTACGAAACTGCTGATTGCCCATGCCTAGTGGCAACAGCGTCATTAGGAATTCCACATGTTTGAACAAGGCTCAGATGACAACGTTGAGAACACCGCCATAGTGCCCCAGATCTAACTGAAACACCGAAGGTTAGTCCCTTATTAACTTGTGCGAGATCGCAGAGAGAAATTCCTTCTATCCAGCAAGATGACTTTACCATATCTAAACAGACATGCAAATTATTAATAATTACACACATCTACAAAACACATTTGTTGTAATTATTGTTTTTCTGCAATTATAGCGCTTCTCGTTTGATGTGCAATTATTGGAACAATTAGAGAGGCGCCAATACCAAATTAATTCTTCATGATACAGATAGAACATACGGTTTTACTTCCATTATCAAATTGTGCATAGTCTTTTAATACACACTTACTGAGATGCCACCTCCTACTGAGTATGTGCAAGAGTTAACAGAGAATATGATTGGTTGATAGATATAATGGTGTAGATCTATCAATCAGCAGATGCTGCTTTCTTCGCCCGAAGTTTCAGCCTCGTCTGAAATGAAAGTTAAGAAGCAATGGTCGTAAGACCACTGCTCCTTAACTTCTCAGCCACCGATCGGGATGATTGACACCCCCTGCTAGCGGCCAATTGGCTGCGAATGTGCTGCTTGTGCAATGATAAATGCTGACAGTGTATGCTGACTGCATTTGGCGAGGTCGAGTGGACATGATTTGCTACAGTGAATCATGTCCGCTCAACCAATTATACATCTACCCCATTGTATATACTGATTGTATTTACATTGAGGCTGTAGATTTACCTATTGTGCCTTGTTATGCTGCTGACTTTTGCATCATCTATTAAGGAAAACCATCATCATTGTTTTTCTTTTACGCTTGTCATAAATAACAAACTGAGAATTATTTTCAGAAAACAAATCAAATCAGAATAATAAAAGAAAAATAACAAAAGCAGAAATATACAGAAAGGACATTCCATAAAACTAAAGTGTGAAAAGGATCAGAATTTTCGGACACAAAATATTTGGTAACATTGGAGTCAATAACTTTATTTTTAATTCACAAATTGCTTTATGCGTTGGGATTTTGTTTCTCAAAAAAACAAATAAAAAAAACATAACAGTTAAATTCTGAAATCTGCAGCAAAATCTCTTTAAAGGAAAACTTTGTCAACAAAAATATGTTAACTCTTTCATATTTATATATTTAACTATAAATCACCAGTGTATTGGAATTAAATGAATGGCACAATATTAATTTTCAATCATTCATACAAAACTGTTTAAAACTAAAGTCCTTAAATTTCACAATAAACTCTTACACGGAATTTAAACATTGTACAAGTTACTTAAACACGTAAATTGAAATAATTCAGTTCTCAGTATAATCAAGTTTATATTGTTAAATTAGTATTTATATATTTTGCTATTTACTTTTGTCTTACAATATACAAAAAAGAACAAGCAATCTTGAATTAATTCTACTCAGGGGCTATGTATCAAGCTCTTGAACAAAGGTAAAGGGATGTGAATATTCTTGGGACAGACATAACTATCCTGCGTATAAATATATATATAGTATAATTGAACAAGATTTTAAAAAAAACAGAAAGAATCAGATCAAAAATGGTCTGGACTGTGATCTTCCTTAAATGATAGCCAAATGTTGAAGCACTTGAAAGTGATGCAGCATAGCTGTAAAAAGCTGACTAGAAAATATCAGCTGAACATCTCTATGTAAAAAAGGAAAATATTTACCTCAACATTTCTTAAGAATTCACAACCCACTTTAAAGAGACTTAAGTCCCAGGACTTCCAAGGGAGTGTGCATCTAGAATGTGCAGGCACAGTCATGTTATTTTCCTATTCAGTTTAAGGAAGTTTACTGTGAAATCTCATGATATCACAGCAAAGCACTGTATGAGTTCAGCACTGCTGATGCTGATTGGCTATTGTGTTTTGTTTTTTGTTTTTTTTCTCAACTTGCAGCTTTACAACAGGTCTAACTGTTCACAGAAATATTTTCATGTCAGCTTTTTACAGTTATGTAGCATCACTTTCAAGTGATTTAGCATATGGGTATTATGTCCCTTTAAAGCTTAAAGGGATGAGAGAATGTTTTTTCTTTGTTGTGTAAAAAATGGAATTTTTTAAATATACTACATTTTTTAACTGATATCCCTGTCCTGAATAAAATCACTGTTACTTTCAAAGTTCCAGAAGATTGTGCCCTATTCCAAACACATTCTTAATGGTTAACAATTAATTATTGGGTGTCAATTGTGTACAAACATCCATTTCCTGATATTTTCAAAATTAAAGGGACATTTAGCTAAAAACTGTTCTTTCATGATACAGATAGCACATACAGTTTTAAACACCTTTCCAGTTTACTTCTATCATTAAACTTGCTTTATTCTCTTGGTATGCACTCTTGGGAGCTAGCTTAACACATTAGGTGAGCCAATGACAAAACGCATATATGTGCAACCAATCAGCAGCTAGCTTCTAGTAGTGCATTGCTGTTCCTGAGTCTACCTAGCTTTGTCTTTTTAAGAAATTATATCAGGAGAGTAAAATAAATCAAATAAAATAAGTAAATTGGATTTTTTTTTTAAATTGTATGAATCATGAAAGAAAAAGTTTGGAATTACTGCTCCTTTCATTTAAACAGCTATGACATTTTTTCTTCATAAAAAATAAAATCATTTTAGCATACATACATCAGCAATAAAGGTGTGAGGGCTACTCCTGTCTGCCAACGAGCATATACCTATATACAGTATATATATATATATATATATATATATATATACTCACTGGATTTTTAAAGTAAAAAGTAATGTTTATTCACAAAAGTCCATGGGACTCTTTTATGGACTTTTGTGAATAAAAGTTATTTTTTTACTTTAATTTTTTTTATTTGATGATTGCATAGGCAGAGTATAGTTTTGAACTGGGAATTTGGCTCTATTTATTTGTACTGAAGTGTTAGATTCTTCCAATAAATATCTGTATTCTATAAATTAAGATACAGATGTTATCTTTCTCATGTTGAGATATCAATGGGGGGAAATCCAGAGCTTGATAGATAGTCCTTTATATACAATTACATATATTTTTTAAACATATACATATTGACAATATAAAACATATTTTCATCTGTTAATGTATTTCCAGTCCCTCATTTACACCAATTTATCATTAGTACAACTATTTAATTAATTAAGCTCTTATGAGACAAATTGCAGGGCAAGTTTCAAACATATATCTTATTGAAATCAGAGGGGCTAGTCTGTCACCTTTATTAAACCATTAATGGTTATGACAAGATATCAGAATTGATGATCCATTAACTACCAAGGATTTGGAATTAGACTGAAGCAAAAAGGTTAAAAAAAATGGGTATTGAATACAGGCACCATGTTGTACTTTTTAATGTATACTTTGTTACAACAAGCTGAAATATTTAGCTATGTGAAACAAATGAAAACCAGCTGTTGAAATAATAAAGTGTGTTTAAAAATTTACTTGGTTATGGTATAATTCCAAAAGGTCAGTAGCTACCTATTAGTCTCATGGGATGGGGAACAGTTTTCCAGGATGAGGGAGGAGTTGCAGGTGTTCTGTGGGTGGTTCAGGGGCGTGACTTGGTGGTTAGGGGTGTGTCTAGGTGTTCTGGGGTGTGGCTAAACAGGAATAAAACATTTGTGGGGGGATTTTCTCTATACTACTCTTGCTGTCCTAAATTTTCCTCAGCAAGAGAGAGATTAGGAAAAAGAGAGAGATAGAAAGCTTAAGTTCAAACATGGTGGTGCCCATTAATTTAAAAAAAACTCAGTCTAATTTAGAAAACCAACCATTTTCAGACTTAAATTACAGAAAAAAGAGGACAAAATAAATAAAGTGAAAGTATACCGCAAAGTTGTTTAACTACACATAATTAATACTTTTAATTACAATCTCATACTGTTTAATTCCCCTGTAAATATTTTTTTCTTGTTTGGCGAATAAACAACATTTTGTACTTATTCTTGTAAAACCTGTTTTTGTCCACTATAGTGTACTGTCTTTATTAGTCTATTGTGAAGTTTTAGTTTTTTGGCAATGGCTTCAACAGTTAACACTGATAATTATGACATTAATTTTAGCTTCTTAACAAGATAACAGGTTCTTTTGTAAAGGAATTCTACATAGACCTTAAAAACTTTGCTAATTCAGCCACAAAGAACAGGGCAGCTGAGCGACAGACTCCAGTTTCATTTGCTTTTTACTTGTTTTTGAAAATAAAAATAGTTATCTGTATTTGTTTATGAAATACTAACAATGGCAGACAATATCTTTTCCAGGACTGGTCTGACATGGGTACAATGTGTTTACATATTACCCAGCTAGATTGTAATATTGATTTACGTATTTAAGGTTTTTCCCAAAGCAAGCTAACATTCCCAGATCCCCATGAAAAAATAATGATTTGGTGACACAGCACTGTATGACATTTTTTTTCTTACAATTATTTACACTATCCATGCCTTGGCTGTATAAACATCCATCCAAATTTGAAATCTGAATTAGAAATTCAGGAAAGCAACAAGAGAAAAAAATAAGTCTATATGTCCATGTCAACTGGTCTGATATCTCCTGTTTTGTGTTCCTTCACCCACAGTTCTCTGTCTTTCGCAGGGTCCACTTTCTGAAGAAGCTGATCCACTGGTTCTACCGTCTGTAGGAAAATAAATTATAATTTTAATGGGAGGTATAAATGGAGTTTATATACAGGGTTTAGGCATAAACAAATCTCCAGGGAAGATCATTTGATTAAAGAGATCACTTGAGAACATATTTTTCTTCCTCAAAAATAGACCAAATAACTTAGGTGTCTATTCAAAAAACTTGAGACCGGTTGGATAAAAAAATTGCATATTACAAAAGACTCACACTGCCCATGTCAGTTCAACAACATAATTTATGTAAGAACTTACCTGATAAATTCATTTCTTTCATATTAGCAAGAGTCCATGAGCTAGTGACGTATGGGATATACATTCCTACCAGGAGGGGCAAAGTTTCCCAAACCTCAAAATGCCTATAAATACACCCCTCACCACACCCACAAATCAGTTTAACGAATAGCCAAGAAGTGGGGTGATAAGAAAAAAGTGCGAAAGCATAAAAAACAAGGAATTGGAATAATTGTGCTTTATACAAAAAAATCATAACCACCACAAAAAAAGGGTGGGCCTCATGGACTCTTGCTAATATGAAAGAAATTAATTTATCAGGTAAGTTCTTACATAAATTATGTTTTCTTTCATGTAATTAGCAAGAGTCCATGAGCTAGTGACGTATGGGATAATGACTACCCAAGATGTGGATCTTCCACGCAAGAGTCACTAGAGAGGGAGGGATAAAATAAAGACAGCCAATTCCGCTGAAAAATAATCCACACCCAAAATAAAGTTTAAATCTCATAATGAAGAAAACTGAAATTATAAGCAGAAGAATCAAACTGAAACAGCTGCCTGAAGTATTTTTTCTACCATAAACTGCTTCAGAAGAAGAATACACATCAAAATGGTAGAATTTAGTAAAAATATGCAAAGAAGACCAAGTTGCCGCTTTGCAAATCTGAACAATCAAAGCTTCATTCCTAAACGCCCAGGAAGTAGAAACTGACCTAGTAGAATGAGCTGTAAACCTTTGAGGCGGAGATTTACCCGACTCGACATAAGCATGATGAATTAAAGAATTCAACCAAGATGCCAAAGAAATGGCAGAGGCCTTCTGAACTTTCCTAGAACCGGAAAAGATAAGAAATAGACTAGAAGTCTTTCGGAAATTCTTAGTAGCTTCAACATAATATTTCAAAGCTCTAACAACATCCAAAGAATGCAATGATCTCTCCTTAGAATTCTTAGGATTAGGACATAATGAAAGAACCACCATTTCTCTACTAATGTTGTTAGAATTCACAACCTTAGGTAAAAATTTAAAAGAAGTTCGCAACACCGCCTCATCCTGATGAAAAATCAGAAAAGGAGACTCACAAGAAAAGAGCAGATAATTCAGAAACTCTTCTAGCAGAAGAGATGGCCAAAAGAAACAAAACTTTCCAAAAAAGTAATTTAATGTCCAGTGAATGCATAGGTTCAAACGGAGGAGTTTGAAGAGCCCCCAGAACCAAATTCAAATTCCAAGGAGGAGAAAATTGACTTAATAACAGATTTTATACGAACCAAAGCTTGTATAAAACAATGAATATCAGGAAGAATAGCAATCCTTCCGTGAAAAAGAACAGAAAGAGCAGAGATTGTCCTTTCAAGGAACTTGCAGACAAACCTTTATCCAAACCATCCTGAAGATACTGTAAAATTCTTGGAATTCTTAAAAGAATGCCAGGAAAAATGATGAGAAAGACACCAAGAAATGTAAGTCTTCCAGACTCGATAATATATCATCCTAGATACAGATCTACGAGCCTGTAACATAGTATTAATCACAGAGTCAGAGAAACCTCTTTGACTAAGAATCAAGCGTTCAATCTCCATACCTTTAAATATAAGGATTTGAGATCCTGATGGTAAAAAAGGACCTTATGACAGAAGGTCTGGTCTTAACGGAAGAGTCCACGGATGACAAGAAGCCATGTGGACAAGATCCGCATACCAAAACCTGTGAAGCCATGCTGGAGCCACCAGCAGAAAAAACGAGCATTCCTTCAGAATCTTGGAGATTACTCTTGGAAGAAGAACTAGAGGCGGAAAGATATAGGCAGGATGATACTTCCAAGGAAGTGACAATGCATCCACTGCTTCCGCCTGAGGATCCCTGGATCTGGACAGATACCTGGGAAGTTTCTTGTGTAGATGAGAAACCATCAGATCTATTTCTGGAAGTCCCCACATTTGAACAATCTGAAGAAACACCTCTGGGTGAAGAGACCACTCGCCCGGATGTAACGATTGGCGACTGAGATAATCCGCTTCCCAATTGTCTATACCTGGGATATGAACCACAGAGATTAGACAGGAGCTGGATTCCGCCCATAGCAGTATTTGAGACACTACTTTCATAGCCAGAGGACTGTGAGTCCCTTCTTGATGATTGATATATGCCACAGTTGTGACATTGTTTGTCTGAAAACAAATGAATGATTCTCTCTTTAGAAGAGGCCATGACTGAAGAGCTATGAAAATTGCACGGAGTTCCAAAATATTGATTGGAAATCTCACCTCCTGAGATTTCCCAAACCCCTAGTGCTGTCAGAAACCCCCATACAGCTCCCCAACCTGTCAGACTTGCATCTGTTGAGATCACAGTCCAGGTTGGAAGAAAAAAAGAAGCCCCCTGAACTAAACAATGGTGGTCTGTACCACGTCAGAGGGTGTCGAACAATCGGTTTTAAAGATATTAAATGAGATATCTTTGTATAATCCCGGCACCACCGGTTCAGCATACAGAGCTGAAGAGGTCGCATGTGAAAATGAGCAAAGGGGAACACGTCCAATGCGGCAGTCATAAGAACCTAGAATTTCCATGCATAAGGCTACCGAAGGGAATGATTGAGACTGAAGGTTTCGATAAGCTGAAACCAATTTCAGACGTCTCTAATCCAACAGAAACAGAGACATGGACACTGAATCTATCCGGAAATCTAAAAAAGGTTACTCTTGTCTGAGGAATCAACAAACTTTTTGGTTAATTGATCCTCCAACCATGTTCTTGAAGAAACAACACTCATAAAAAGCTGGAAAGGATCTTTCCAATGAAAATGAGCAAAGGGAATTGAATACAATGCTGTTAAAACTTCTATGCATATATAGCAACTGAAGGAAATAATAGAGACTAAAGGTACCGACAGACGGAACCCAAATCAAATTGTCCCTTGTCTGATAGAGACAAAGATAGTGACATAAACCATCTGGAAACCTAAAAAAGGTGACCCTTGCATGAGGAATCAAGAGCTTTTGAAAAAAAGATCCTCTAACTATGTCCTGAAGAGCAAGTGAAACATATGAGATTCCGCATCCACAGGAAATAATCTGAATGAAAACAGAAAAATGAAGAATACGCATTTATTGTATCTAAAGAAAACAAATTAATGCTATCAATGACCATAAAAAAGGCAGAATAGTTTGAATAAAACTCCAAAACCCAGTTCCTAGAAAAAGAACTGGAAGAAATACCCCAGAAGATTCCAGGTCTGAGCAGCGCTTGAGCCATGCTTCAACAGTATCCAAAATATATAGGACAGAAACACACTGAAAGAAAGTGTTAGCCTTACTGGAATAAAATCAAAGAAATTTGGACAGAATAGAACCAAATAAATTTCAAAGAAGTCTTAACCTGCCCCTTACCAGCCAAGCTAGAATACGGCACGTACATCGCAATATTAGGGAGCTGATTTCGAACCCCAATTATAAACATGTTACTTGGGAAAGAACTCAGGAATTCCTTAATAAGAACAACCAAACTAATATAAGCTTAAAGTTTAGTCTTAGAACTCAATCTTGAAGCCCATAGTAACAGTTAAGTATTGAATCCAATTATAATTGATTATCTTAGAACAAAAGAAATATGGATTTTCTTTTTGTTGTTTTTTTTTTTTTTTTTTAAAACACAAAATTCTTCTAGCTAAAATAGCTAAAGACATAGATTAACCCTCATTTGCGAATATATTCAATAAAATGAAGACACAAATGAAATCATTAGCATGATAGTCCAGTTTAAAGGACCAGTCAAAACAGAGGACTTGCAAAATGCAAAACAACAAGACAAATGCAACAGCACCTAGTCTAGTAAATGTTGTCCCTTTAAAAATGCTAAAATAAATCATAATCTGATACTTAGAAATGTACCTGAAACTAAATAATTTTCCATAAATAAGATATAACTATATAAAGGAAAATAAATACTAGTTTGCTATAACAACAATAGCATAATTAGTAGGAGTAGAGATAGCTCCAATAAATTGGAGAACCCTCCAAATTAAATTTAACTGCTGACAAAGAATATAGTTTAAAAATAAAAGAAAATTCTCAGCCTATTCCATTCCCTAGTATGGGGAATTGGAAGGAAAACCTCTGAAATCACAGAAGAATAAAAAGGCAGAAATAGTGTCAGCTAGTTTTAAAGAACTAGTTACCTTAATATCCAAAATAATCAACACCTCTTCAACAAAGAACAAATGTACTTTAATAATAAAAAATTTATATAAAAAAGTAGATTTGTTAGTGTCAATATCTGATGAAGAGATTTTCTGAAAGAGAAAAAAAGATCATCAGAGAAGGATAAATCAGTATGTTGTTGGTCATTTGAAACTTCAATAATTAAAAAAGAAGTGAAAAAGACCTAAAAATTGTATTAGAAGGCACAAAGTCAGACAAAGCCTTAATCAGAAAAAATATTTCCTATCAATCTTCTAAACATTTCTTGTACTTAAGAATGGAAATGTATAAAGCATAAATACTAATGGAATCTGCATGTAAAAGTATATCATAATAACTTAATACAAACCATAGCTAAAGATAAACATTTATAACATTTAAAATAAATGAACTTAGCTTTGGTAGAACTGAAACTCAGTTAAGCATTTTTCCAGAAGTAGCTTCTGACTCAGTGTCAATCTGAGACATCTTGCAATATGTAATAGAAAAAACAACATATAAAGCAAAATTGATCAAATTCCTTAAATGACAGTTTCAGGAATGGGGAAAAAAATGCCAGTGAACAAGCTTCTAGCAACCAGAAGCAATAAATAATGAGACTTAAATAATGTGGAGACAATAGTGACGCCCATATTTTTTAGCGCCAAAAAAGACGCCCACATTATTTGGCGCCTAAATGCTTTTGGCGGCAAAAATGACGCCACATCCGGAACGCCGACACTTTTGGCGCAAAAAAACGCCAAAAAAATGACGCAACTTCCGGCGACACGTATGATGCCGGAAACATAAAAAAAAATTTGCGCCAAAAAAGTCCGCGCCAAGAATGACGCAATAAAATGAAGCATTTTCAGCCCCCGCGAACCTAATAGCCCACAGGGAAAAAGTCAAATTTTAAGGTAAGAAAAAAATTGATTAATCCATATGCATTATCCCAAATATGAAACTGACTGTCTGAAATAAGGAACGTTGAACATCCTGAGTCAAGGCAAATAAATGTTTGAACACATATATTTAGAACTTTATATAAAAGTGCCCAACCATAGCTTAGAGTGTCACAGAAAATAAGACTTACTTACCCCAGGACACTCATCTACAAGTAGTAGAAAGCCAAACCAGTACTGAAACGAGAATCAGTAGAGGTAATGGTATATATAAGAGTATATCGTCGATCTGAAAAGGGAGGTAAGAGATGAATCTCTACGACCGATAACAGAGAACCTATGAAATAGACCCCGTAGAAGGAGATCATTGAATTCAAATAGGCAATACTCTCCTCACATCCCTCTGACATTCACTGCACGCTGAGAGGAAAACCGGGCTCCAACCTGCTGCGGAGCGCATATCAACGTAGAATCTAGCACAAACTTACTTCACCACCTCCATAGGAGGCAAAGTTTGTAAAACTGATTTGTGGGTGTGGTGAGGGGTGTATTTATAGGCATTTTGAGGTTTGGGAAACTTTGCCCCTCCTGGTAGGAATGTATATCCCATACGTCACTAGCTCATGGACTCTTGCTAATTACATGAAAGAAATATGATTTTCTAGTAAAAGTAAGCAAGCTGCCATCCATTAAGTACCACCTTGAGACCAATTAGTGGAGTCCATTGGACTTTATCTCATGTCTGTGATTTCAAGTTCCATGTCCCTGATATATCTAATTTCAAATGCCTGCTTAAAATCTAACTACAGCATGCTCTTTTTTGTTAATTTTGAACTACATACATATATAAAATCCTGCAAAAATTAAAAAAAGACTATCTGATCCACTCAGTGTTAAATATAGGAAAATAAACAAATTTGCTAATTTAATTTCCAGCTTTACTTACAAGTTGTAGCAATCTGGCTAACATGTTGAGCAAGCCCAGCAGCACTGCTAGACACTATACAAACGGACTGTGATGAATAAAATGTCCAACAGCAAGGAACGACCAGGCATAATATTAAAAGGGCACCAAAATTAGGGCTAAAAGAGGCTAACACTTTTGATAGGAATATTTTGATTTTACAAATTTGCAATAGTTTAAAATCCTAATTAAAAATAAAATAAGACATTAAAGACTTCGTGGGGATATGCATTTGTCTCTTTCGTTATGAAATGAATGGCGAATATGATCGCTGCTAGTGGCATTCATCTCTATTCAGAGTCGGGGTTTCTTCTTGTCAAAGTGCAACACACTAAGATCTGTACAAATCCAAATCTTTCCCCTTTCACAAGAAGAAATGGAGCTAGCAGCAACCATATTCAACATTCACTTCATAATGAAAGAGACAAATGTACAAGCAATCAGACCTTCAAGCAATCAGAAGTTAATAAAGTCATTTTCCATAATTAACACAAGTAAGATCCCAAAAGACCAAATCTTGCTTAAAAGGACATTAAAGTATTTTTTTTTTATTTATAAATCAGAAATAATTAATTACATTTCAAAAGATCAGCATGCAAAATAAATATCTTAAAACAAATTGAAACGGTCATTTGTTTAGCAAAATGTGCACTATTTTTCAGGTCCAGGACACACCTCTTCATTGTTGTTTATCTTACTTCCTTTGTTGTGACCAATTAGATACAGACATGAATGAACTCGTGTCCACATCAACCAATCATAGTGCAGCATATAGGAGTGTCAGTAGTCTGCAATACTCTACAGTCTCTCTGATGGGAAAATGTAACACTACATGTTTCAGGAAAAACAGGTAAAATAATGAAAGAACTAAGCAAAGTTTTTTAGGGCTCTCTATACTTTTAAAGGATAGCACAGGGAGCTCTATTAGTGCGCTCCTTGTGCTCGTATTAAGTGATGAGTGAAGTGATACTCTCAAGTGTCATCCAAAAAAACCACTGTTAAATTTAGACCTTTTTAAGACCTGAAGTAAATCATTATTAATAGTATAGCATTGTACTACTTGAAAAACTCCGCTACTTGCACACCCTCAGCTTAGTGCACCCCAATCTTAGCTCTCAAGCGATATCCCACATGAAATTTACTGCACACTCTCATGGAACTCTATTCTGTGCACTCGCGCTATGAGATATGCAAATGTGAGTGTACCCTTAGACTAATGCTCAAGCAATACAAAAACATGTTTGGACTTGTAATATGAGTGCAAAATAAAAGCGGCATTGATTGTGCTCAAGCGATGTTAATGCAAAATAGTGCTAATAATTTGGTGCTTTGATTGTAATCTAGTCCATTATGTGGCATTACATTTTAAGTGTTTTTTTCCTTCATAACTTGAAATGTCTACGTGTGGTTTATTATTTAATTTGACGTGTATACAACATGAATAAAACGAACTACTTACACTTTGGTTAAACATGTCTGTTTCATGTCTTAACTGTGTGTACTGACATAGATGCTGACGTATCATTTCAACACGCTCCACTTCCAATCTTTCAAGTTCCTGCAAAAAACAAATTTAAGACATAACATATGAAAATATTCCAGATTGAAAATAAGACCAGCATATGACATATTGTAGGACTGGTGAACGGTTTTTCTCAATAATACAGCCATATTATATAATATGCATACAAATATAGGCTCCAATAGCATTCAGGCTCTACTCATATCCCAGTGAGTTGTGAATAATCCTGAAGTAACTGTAGTATAAATAATTATCCCCTGTACAAACACAATTCCATATATTTATATTTATAGCAGTTTTTTTTAAAAAAAGAACACAATGTAACCCATTTTGTACCGTATGTATTCATTTTACATGCTTTAAATGTGAGAAAGAGGGTAAAACCATTTACAACCCCATTTAAAAAGACAAAAGCCGTTAATAGGCTTAGTGTTAATTGAAAGCAAATTACCATCGTTTGGCTCCAACTAACTTCACTGGCAACAGAAACAGCCTTTTTACTGCTGCAATTTAGTGAGCACAAAATGAAAATCGGAAAGTTTTATAAAGATATTGATCAACAGCATAACTGTAAAATGCTGACTAGAAATTATCGCATGAACATCTCTGTAAAGAGGAAGCAATTTTGCCTCAAAATCACCTCAGTATCCACATCACATTGTAATAGGATGCTTGCCCCTGGCAAGGGCGTGCACATCGGGCATGTGCAGAAATAGCCACATTATAATCCTCATCAGTTTAAAAAAAGCTTGCTATAAAATCTAACAAAGTCATGGTAAACTGTCATAAGATTAAAGATGAAGTTGATTGGATATTTGTGTGTGGGGGGGAGGGGTTACTAGATGAAAGTACAAAGAGTAGCGGAATTGTGTTTACAGATCACTCTGGTGAGCTGATCTTAGCTTGAAATAAAGAAAAAACACATTTCCCACAGTTGCATGAAGGGTAAATGAGAATTTTAATGTATTTTGGATCTCTTTAAGAGATATCACAAGCAACAAACCTACCAGAGTCGTTGTAACCATTTCTTCAAACCACTTGGACTGTGATTGATTGTAGAGATCTACACAACGCATCAAGTCGTCCCCTTAAACAAATAGAAAATGAAGAATTATCAAAATAATATATCAATAAATTACTCCTTATACACCTCAAATTTTCACTTAGTCTTTAATTAAATTTTAACAAGGATTACCGCTATGGTAAAATTATAGGGGGGAAATAAGTGAGAATTTAGAACATTGTAGATGATCACTGCTGATAATATTGTCTTATTTTATTATCTCATTTAAAGGGACACTCAAGTCAAAATACATTTTTTATGATTCAGGAAGAGCATGCGGTTTTAAGACACTTTCCAATTTATTTTATATACACAGTTTCTGGGGAACAAGATCCTACTGAGCATGTGCACAAGCTCACAGGGTATACACATACTAGTCTGTGATTGGCTAATGTCTGTCACATGATAAAGGGGGCTGGAAATGGGAGAACAATTTAATTTGTCAGAAAACATCTACTGCTTATTTAACATGCAGAGTAGGTGTTAAATCATTGTCTTTTTATTATGCACTAGTTAATTATGTAATTCTACTGCATTGAGTGGTCATTTAATTATAGTTGCTTTCAAAGACTCAAATTTAACATTTACCACCTTTTTGCAAACAAAGCTTATTAAAACTAGAGGTACCATAAAGTGTCAGATTACTTCGCTTCACATCATTCAATCTCCAAGTGTGAAAAAGGAAAAAAAATCAGTTAATCTTTCTATAAGCAAAGCATTAACCTAACATGCTTGTAGTCACACATTGTGTAATATTCACTATATATCTTTAGTTCATAGTGTTCTCATTATAATAAAATTATGAAAATTAAGAGCATAAAAAAACACATTAACATTTCCCTCATCTAACTCATCTTTCTCAATCTTGCAGTCTTCACCACCTGTTTCTCAATCTCCTACCCTTCTAGATTGTAAATTCCCACGGGAATAGGGCCCTAAATTCCTCCTGTATGTGTTTGTAAATTTTGTCCTGTATCTTACAAGTCTTGTATTGTTTTATTTAAATAATTTGTATCCATGGTCAGCGCTGCGGAATATGTTGGCGCTTAATAAATAAAGTATAATAATAATAAAATAATAATAATAAGCATATCAAGAGTGTCTATAAAAGTATTAAGAAAGCTACATTTCCTACTTAAGACTGTAATTCTGTGTCTGATCACAAGAGGGAGCTAAACACCAAAGTTATGAAAAAAGCTACAGTCTTTATTAATAAATACATTGTGAAAAATTATAGTATACACTAAACAGCTTAAGCACAAAGCTAGAAAATCTCTCTTTGAACCCTTATCATTTCGTATCTCTGTCCACAGAGGTAATAAATTAAATCTATCTATCTATTTATCTATTTATCTATCTATTTATCTACAGGGCCGGATTTACATCTCAGGTGCCTGTAGGCACAAAAACCTGAAGCGCCCCCCCCACCCCCCCACCCCCCCTAGAAAAAAGTGGAAAAAATGAGGACTTTTTTTTATTATTATTTAGGACAACTAAAAATAAATATTAGATGTAAAATTACATTTTCCCTTTTATGGAGATACACAAATACACACACCAATTGCAATATTTGTTGTAATGGAAGCTACACCAAAAATCAATATTCACTTGACTCAAATGGCCATACAATTTCTATTATGTATAACAAAAACAAATCATGTTAAACTTTTAATGCAAAATATTCTAAAGAAAACCCTATTTAAAGGGACATCAAATGTGACAGTTTGCTGGGCATTTTATTATTGCACTAGTGCTTGCAGAGAAGTGTGTTAGCCTCTTGCAAAAGAGTTAAACACATAGTCAATGTCAGTTCTGAGACAGCAATACACATCTGTGCAGACCCAGATGGGCTCATAGGACATGTTTATTGACAAGCCATTAGTGTATTGCTTTTCTGGAGATGACTTTGACTATGTGCTTAACATTTTGTTGGAGTCAAACACAGTTTTGTGTAAACAATAGCAATATTAAAACTAGCAGCATGCAAGCTCATCACCATCAACAACCTGTGCAGCCAGTGGAAGAAAATATAAAATGTAGGGAAAAAAATCTTGTAAACTCTGATATTTTTGGTACAAACACACACAGATGTTACATTTATTTTGTTCTGAAATATAAATATCATATGATGTTGCTCTCAAAGGAAAACATGGAATGTTGTAGATTATATGTAATCCAGGGGTCAACAAATGTGTTTAAAATTAGAATTTAGAAATTCAATGGGAGGGGTTTAGTTTTAATCTTTGCCCCTCTCTCCTTCATGGCTCCCTCAACTGCTGTAACATATTCCCAATGAAACACTCGACTTTGTAGGCACCTGGCAGCACAATTCTTACTAAAATAAATGCCCTCATAAAAAATAAAAAAAAAAAAAAAAAAAAATTTTTTTAATTTTTTTTTTTTTATTATTGACAGGCAGGCGCCCCTCACTGCAAGGCGCCTGTAGGCACATGCCTACTGTGCCTAATGGGAAATCCGGCCCTGTTTATCTATCTATCTTATTAAAAAAATTCCCATAAATACATGAAGGCTCAAACTAAATTTTTCCTTAAAATCAGTTTATCTAGCCATGCATTGCAATATAAAGCTCAAAATATTCCCAAAAGATTTCACGTAATGCCTCTGTGTGCCGGCGAGTTTTTGATCCTTATGCCCTTGGTGTGTTTATTTATCGACTGGTTGCTCAAATAGCGACCCTATTTACCGACACTTCCATGACACAGGTACCTGGTTTCAGGCTAATTTTTTTTACCATTCGGAGCTTGATAAAAATGCCCCAATAGCTATTCTGATATCCCAGACTGCCATGATATATAAATACTCAATACTATTTTGTCATTTTGGCTATGTACATTTTAATTTAAAATGCATAATATTTATAAATTCAGGAGAATAGCTAAGAAAATCATAGTCTGATTTGAAGAAAAAAAATAATGGAAAACTCCTATACATTTTTAAAAAATGTTGTTTCATGTCTTTATCACATACAAGTTACAGTTCTGTCTGTGTTTTTATTTATTTATTTTTTTCTCTCGGAAAGATTAGATTTTTAACCATTAATAATAACCATTAATTATAATGAAATTTAAAGGGACAGTCTAGGCCAAAATAAACTTTCATGATTCAGATAGAGCATGTAATTTTAAACAATTTTCCAATTTACTTTTATCACCAATTTTGCTTTGTTCTCTTGGTATTCTTATTTGAAAGCTTAACCTAGGAGGTTCATATGCTAATTTCTTAGACCTTGAAGCCCACCTCTTTCAGATTGCATTTTAACAGTTTTTCACCACTGGAGGGTGTTAGTTCACATATTTCATATAGAGAACACTGTGCTCGTGCACGTGAAGTAATCTGGGAGCAGGCACTGATTGGCTAGATTGCAAGTCTGTCAAAAGAACTGAAAAAAGGGGCAGTTTGCAGAGTCTTAGATACAAGATAATCACAGAGGTAAAAAGTATATTAATATAACTGTGTTGGTTATGCAAAAGTGGGGAATGGGTAATAAAGGGATTATCTATCTTTTAAAACAATAACAATTCTGGTGTAGACTGTCCCTTTAAGAAACTTGTGGGGTTTCACAAACTAACAGGTCACAAAGAGGCCAGCATTCTATGACATTTTAATTTTCGTTACTGTATTCTTTACGCCCTAAAGCCAACAAAATGGTGATTTTATCTTTTAACCTTTCTTGCACCACACACAATATAATGTATGATCCAGTTAGATTGATGGAAATTTTGTTTCCATTAACCCCTTAATGACAACAGTACTTTTCCATTTTCTGTCCGTTTGTGACAAAGGCTATTTTTACATTTTTGCGGTGTTTGTGTTTAGCTGTAATTTTCCTCTTACTCATTTACTGTACCCACACATATTATATACCGTTTTTCTCGCCATTAAATGGACTTTCTAAAGATACCATTATTTTCATCATATCTTATAATTTACTATAAAAAATATATAAAATATGAGGAAAAAAATGGAAAAAAAACACTTTTTTTAAACTTTCAGCCCCAAAATCTGTTACACATCTGCAACCACCAAAAAACACCCATGCTAAATAGTTTCTAAATTTTGTCCTGAGTTTAGAAATACCCAATGTTTACATGTTCTTTACTTTTTTTGCAAGTTATAGGGCCATAAATACAAGTAACACTTTGCTATTTCCAAACCACTTTTTTTTCAAAATTACTGCTAGTTACATTGGGACACTGATATCTTTCAGGAATCTCTGAATATCCCTTGACATGTATATATTTTTTTTTAGAAGACATCCCAAAGTATTGATCTAGGCCCATTTTGGTATATTTCATGCAACCATTTCACCGCCAAATGCGATCAAATACAAAAAATCGTTCACTTTTTCACAAATTTTTTCACAAACTTTCGGTTTCTCACTGATATTGTTTACAAACAGCTTGTGCAATTATGGCAAAATGGTTGTAAATGCTTCTCTGGGATCCCCTTTGTTCAGAAATAGCAGACATATATGGCTTTGGCGTTGCTTTTTGGTAATTAGAAGGCCGCTAAATGCCACTGCACACATACTTGTATTATGCCCAGCAGTGAAGGGGTTTATTAGGGAGCATGTAGGGAGATTTTTGGGGTAATTTTAGCTTTAGTGTAGTGTAGTAAACAACCCAAAGTATTGATCAAGGCACATTTTGGTATATTTCATGCCACCATTTCACCGCCAAATACGTTCAAATAATTTTTTTTTTTACATTTTTCTAAATTTTTGGTTTCTTACTGAAATTATTTACAAACAGCTTGTGCAATTATGGCACAAATGGTTGTAAATGCTTCTCTGGGATCCCCTTTGTTCAGAAATAGCAGACATATATGGCTTTGGCGTTGCTTTTTGGTAATTAGAAGGCCACTAAATTCTGCTGCGCATCACACTTGTATTATGGCTAGCAGTAAAGGGGTTAATTAGGTAGCTTGTAGGGAGCTTGCAGGGTTAATTTTAGCTTTAGTGTAGAGATCAGCCTCCCACCTGAAACATCAGACCCCCTGATCCCTCCCAAACAGCTATATTCCCTCCCCCACCCCACAATTGTTCCCGCCATCTTAAGTACTGGCAGAAAGTCTGCCAGTACTAAGATAAAAAGGTATATTTGTTTTTTTTTATAGCATATTTACATATGCTGCTGTATAGAATCCCCCCTTAGCCCCCAAACTCACAGATCCCCCATCAAACAGTTCTCTAACCCTCCCCCTCTAACTTAATGGGCACCATCTTGGGTACTGGAAGCTGTCTGCCAGTACCCAGTTTATTAAAAAAAATGTGCTTTTATTGTTTTGTTGGACTTTTTTCCCATTTTCTGTAGTGTAGCTTCCCACCCCCCCCAGAACCCTTCGATCATTAATTGCATTAAAAAAAAACCCTTTTCTCCCAATTTTGAAATTACATTTTTCTGTAGTGTAGCAGTTCCCACCCGCTCCCACCCCGTGCACGCGCCTGCCCGCCGCCCACGTGCACGCGCCCGCGCGTCCGTGCGTGCCCCCGGACACTGCCGCATCCGATCCGGCCTCCGATCCCGCCCCCCTCCAAATCACAGGCCCTTGGCAGGCCGCCCACCCACCTCCCTGCCTTGCTCCCACCCACCAACGACGCTCCGGTGCAGAGAGGGCCACAGAGTGGCTCTCTCTGCATCGGAGGCTTGTAAAGGGGTATTGCAGGATGCCTCCATATGGAGGCATCACTGCAATACCCTCAGAGCTGCTGGAAGCGATTGTGATCACTTCCAGCACTCTGTTAGACAACTGACGTACCAGGTACGTCTATTGTCATTAACTGCTTGTTAATGCATGACGTACCTGGTATGTCAGTTGTCATTAAGGGGTTAAAGGGACACTAAACCCAATTTTTTATCTTTCATGATTCAGATAGAGCATGCAATTTTAAGCAACTTTCTAATGTATTCCTATTATCAATTTCTCTTTGTTCTCTTGGTATCTTTATTTGAAAAAGCAGGAATGTAGGCTTAGTAGCCGGTCAATTTTTGGTTAAGCACCTGGGTAGAGCTTGCTGATTGGTAGCTAAATGTAGACCTTGGTGTCCTTCACTAAGATCTGTACTTTGGAAAATATCCACCACCGCTTGGGTTCATGCCTATAGCCTGTTCAGGAGTTATTTACAGAAGGCTTCATCATAAATAAACAAAAATTAGAGATGGGGGACTTAAAGGGACAGTATACACCAATTTTCATTTAACTGCATGTAATAGACACTACTATAAAGAAGAATATGCACAGATACTGATATAAAAATCCAGTATAAAACCTTTTAAAGCTTACTTAGAAGTTCCCAGTTTAGCACTGTTGATGAGGTTAGTCTGGAACACCCACTGAAAAGGGCTAAGAGCAGACCCTTCCTCCTTCCTTGCACATGAATAGACCCATTATACAAACAGAAGGAATGTGAAGTCGGTACACATCAGTATACATCTAAAAGTTTGGGGCTTGGTTAGGAGTCTGAAAATCAGCACAAATGTGTAAGCAAAACTACACATTTTTACAAAAACAGATGGGCTGTAAAGAAAAATCTAGTGTACAATGTCCTTTTAAATAATGCCTGAGATAAGCAAACAGCTCTCCTACAAACAAATTAAAGGGATATTCCAGCCAAAATTGGAAACCACATGGGTGCATTTCGGTATTGAACAGAAGCAATATTGTAATATACATGCATTAGAAAAAATGCTTCTAATAAAAGCTATAGCTGTTTCAAAAGTGTATTTAAGTATGCACCGTGCACCAGCCTTTTAAACACAACACTTACTCAGAGAGCCTAAGGTGCTTGTATCGTCTGGTAATGACACAATTTGTTAATTGCTGACATGATACAAGCCCCACTGAGGATCTGAGCAGCTGCAGTATTTAATATGTGGGTGCAGTAAAAATATCTAGCTATGCTTTACATGCACATGCAGAGAAAAATGTTAGCACTAAAACAGTGATAACTCTTAATAGAAGCATTTTTGCCAATACCTGTATATTAAAAATATGTTTCTATTCAAAGATGCAATACATCTATGTTCATTTATATTTTGACTGGAATGTCCCTTTAAACTTACACTTAACAGGAAACTTGCTTGTTAGGCCTATCTATTCTTTTTCTATTATCAATTTTTATTTGTTCTCTTATTATATTTATTTGAATGTAAGCTTAGAAGCCGACCCATTTTTTATTCAGCCCCTGGGTAGCGCTTGTTGATTGGTGGCTACATTTAGACACCAATCAGAAAGTGCTACCCAGATCTGAACCAAAAATGCGCCGGCTCCTTTGATTACATTATTGCTTTTTCAAATAAAGATACCAAGAAAAAGAAGCAAAATTGATAATAGGAGTAAATTAGAAAGTTGCTTAAAATTGAATGCTCTACCTGAATTATGAAAGTTTAATTTTGACTAGACTATCCCTTTAAGGAGGGCAGCTTTATATGCATATCTCTGGCACTATGGGATGTGCACAAGTGGATAAACTACACACTCATCTCTCCTTGCTATATCAACCTATTTTTCTCATATAACCCCAATAATAGCTGTCTATACAGGAAAGAAATCCCAATCAGACTGCACTGAAGTAGCGAACAGACGCCCATAGCTATAGAATGATGATGAACTTTACTACACTGGGAAATTGCCACAGTAACTTGATTCCCCAGAGTGCTAGGGTAAAAGACGTTCCCTGCCATCTGTTAAGACACACGCAGTACAGAGACAGCCATTTAGTACATGGATAAAAGCCAGATTACATTTTATTTATTCAGAATGGAATTCTTGAGTTTTCTCTGCCTCTGAGGATAAAGGAATTGGCCTAAAAAGATGTTCTAAGAGGTTTTTAACAACTTGACTGGGAAAGGGTACTGCATAGCAGTGTGTGGCAGCCAAGTAGCTACATATCTCAGGTTTCAAGGCTGGGACACTAAGGGCTTGAATACAAGCGGAGCGCTAAATTATCACACACCCACTAACGTGCAATAAATAATCAGCCATTTTCAAGTGACTGGTTATTGCTATTGCAAGCTCCTGGTAGCAATTAGCGCACAAAAAATTAACCTGGGGTCTTAGCAGTTTTTAGGGGCTAAAGTCGGTGGCTGAAAAGTGCTTTTACATTGCAGTCTATGGGAACTGTGTGTTCCCAGTAAATATATATGTATATGATTATTTACATATATATTTATGTATTTAATATGTATATATACACATATCAACACATAAATATATATGTATATAGTCATATACATATATATTTACAAACTGCTGCCATCACTGCGCAACTTAACCCTTTGCTGTGCTAGATTTTCATGCCGTCTCTGACGGCATGAGAACGAGGCTCCCTTTGGAGCCTATGGAAGCATTCTCTTGTGAGCGCAAAGCTTCTCAGCAATGCGAAACTTGAGCTTGCATTCGCATTGCGCTTAACTTGTAATACCAGCGCACATTTAGCACTCCACTTGTAATCTGACCCTAAATTAACTTGATCACTAAAAGCAATGCCGACACACAACATTAGTGATCTGTATGTTGAGAAATTTGATAGTATGAGTCTAATACATTTTTTTTTCTTTCTTGCATATGAGAAGCAACGTGATGGGAGGTTGTAAATAAAATTATATCACATTAATACTTTTGTTGAATAAATATCTAACTATTAGTTAAGAGTTGCTATGTATTAGCTAGTGATGTATTTGTGTATCAGTATTGGTTTATTATTGCCATTATATTGCCCCCCCCCCCCCAAGCTATTTTGTTGTACTTATGTATAAATAAAAGGAAAAATAAATGTAAAAAATGGAGTGCCACCTACTATCTGCTAGACAAGAAAATAGACAAACAGGGCTATAAATCCCAGAAACAATTGCATATTTAGGGCATTAGAACAGGCAAGGAATCATAGAACTGTTTCGGAAAACCTGGGTCCTCTACAGGGGTGGGCAAGACGTCGATCGTAGTCTACCAGTGGACCTTGAGTGAATTTTGAGGTGATCGCCTGTAAGATTTCAAAAGTCTGCATAGTAAGAGAAAGATTTATCACACATCTACGGCGGCGAGGCTCTTCACTCAGAATCTAGAATTCTAGATAGAATCTAGATTCTTAGTGAAGAGCCTCGCCACCGTAGATGTGTGAGAAATCTTTCTCTTATGCAGACTTTTGAAGTCGGCTATGACTGAGTCTATGACGGCGGTATGGGCACTGTACTTCAGTATGCATGACGTGACTGTAGCTGAACTCACTGCCCCAGCTTTGGTTACAGGACCTGCTCCTTAATCAACCTGACATGGCGTCAAGCCAATAAAATTAATTTGTAGAATGAGTCTTGAGCTGTCTTGATTGTGAGACTACTTATCATACGCAGGCGCGGTACACAGATAAGGTTGCTTGACGGTCCCAAAGAGAGAGCTCTCGCAGAAAGTAAAGAAAGAGCGTGGCTGTATTTGTTAAAGAGCATGGTTGATTTTTAAAGCTGTATTATTTGGGTCAAAAATACAATTTTCATCCAGCAGGTCTTATTTGTGGCAAAATCTAAATTTATGCTTACCTGAAATATTTCTTTCTTTCCGGGCATGGAGAGTCCACAATGTCATTCCAATTACTAGTGTCATATTCAACTCTTGGCCAGCAGGAGGAGGCAAAGAGCACCCCAGCAAAGTTGTTAAGTGTGACTTCCCTTACCCATAATCCCCAGTCATTCAGCCGAAGGAAAATGAAAAAAAAAGAAATACAAGGGTAAAAAATATAATTTATGCTTACCTGATAAATTTTTCCGGATATGGTGAGTCCATGGAATCATCAATTACTAGTGGGAATATCACTACTGGCCAGCAGGAGGTGGCTACAGAAAAGCTGCTATATATATGTCACTTCCCTTACCCATAACCTCCAGTCATTGGGCCGAAGGAAAAAAGGAAAAGAAGATAACACAAAAGTGTAGAGGTGCCTGAGGTTTTAGAAAAAAATAACTGTCTTAACTAAAGGGTGGGCCATGGACTCACCATATACAGAAAAAAATAAATTTATCAGGTAAGCATAAATTATGTTTTCTTTCCTAAGATATGGTGAGTCCACTGAATCATTACTAGTGGGAATCAATACCCAAGCTAGAGGACACAGATGATAAGGGAGGGACAAGACAGGTAGACCTAAACAGAAGGAACCACTTGAAGAACCCTTCTCCTAAAAGAAGCCTAAGATGGGGCAAAAGTATCAAATTTATACAATTTTGAAAAAGTATACAAAGAGGACCAAGTTGTAGACTTGCAAAACTGTTCCATAGAAGCTTCATTTTTAAATGCCCAAGAAGAAGAAACAGCCCTTGTGGAATGAGCAGTGATTCTCTCAGGAGATTGCTGTCCAGCAGTCTCATAGGCCAAGCAAATAATACTCCTTAGCCAAAGAGAAAGAGAAGTAGCCGTACACGCACGCACAACATCTAGGTTGTGCAATAAACGTTCCTTAAGAGAAGAAAGATTAGGACACAAAGAAGGAACCACAATCTCTTGAATATTCTTGTTTGAAACAACCTTAGGTAGGAAACCTAATTTAGTACGTAAAACCACCTTATCAGAATGAAAAATAAGATAAGGAGAATCAAACTGCAGAGAACCTTGGCATTCTGCCGAGAAGCCATGAGATCCAGTTCTGACTGCCCCCAATTGAGGATTAAACTGGAAAAAACTTCGGAGTTCTTACTCCCCGGGATGAAAGGTCTGTTGGCTCAGAAAATCTGCCTCCCAATTGTACACTCCTGGGATGTGGATCACAGAAAGACAACAAGTTATGAGACTCTGCCCACTGGATTATCCGGGCAATTTCTGACATGGCGAAAGAACTCAGAGTTCCCCCCTGGTGGTTGATGTACGCCACTGAAGTTAAGTTGTCCAACTGGAACCTGATAAACCGGGCTAAGGCTAACTGTGGCCAGGCCAGTAGAGCATTGAAAATTACTCTCAGTTCTAGAATGTTTATAGGGAGAACTGACTCCTCTCGAGTTTAAAGACCCTAAATGCTCCACAACCTAGAAGGCTGGCATCCGTGGTCACGATCACCCAGGAAGGTCTACAAAAGCAGGTTCCCTGGGAGAGGTGTACCTGAGACAACCACCACAGAAGAGAGTCCCTTGTTGCCTGATCCAGAACTATTTGCAGAGATAGATCTGCATAGTTCCCGTTCCATTGCCTTAACATGCATAACTGCAGAGGTCTGAGATGGAACCGAGTAAACGGAATGATGTTCATGGAAGGTACCATGAGACCAATTATCTCCACACATAGAGCCACTGACGGCCGAGGAGAGGACTGAAGGACAAGACAAGAGTCGAAGATCTTTGTTTTTCTGACCTCTGTCAGAAATATCTTCATTAGTAGGGAGTCTATTATGGTCCCTAAAAACACTACTCTTGTGGCTGGAATCAGAGAACTCTTTCCCAGATTTACCTTCCAACCGTGGGAGCAAAGAAAATACAACAAGATCTCCATATGAGAATTTGCTTGTTGAAAAGACGGGGCCTGAACCAGGATGTCATCCAGATAAGGCACAACAGCAATGCCCCAAGACTGGATCACTGCAAAATGAGCCCCCAGGACCTTTGAGAAAATTATGGGAGCTGTAGCAAGGCCGAAAGGAAGAGCCTCAAACTGGAAATGATTGTCTAAGAAAGCAAAACTTAGAAACTTGTGATGATCCCGGTGAATGGGAATATGAAGGTACGCATCCTTTAAGTCTATGGTTGTAATAAACTGACCCTCTTGAACCAAAGGAAGAATAGAACATATAGTCTCCATCTAGAAGGACAGTACACTGAGGAACTTGTTTAAACACTTTACATCTAAAATAATAGGTCTTAAAGTCCCCTCTTTCTTGGGAACCACAAACAGATTTGAATAAAACCCCAGACCTTGTTCCTGCAGAGGAACTGGAACTATAACTTCCAGGGCAAAAAGATCATTGATACACTTTAAGAATGCCTCTATCTTTATCTGGTCTACAGATAATCTAGAGAGAAGAAACCAGTCTCTGGGAGGAAAAGTCTTGAATTCTATATTGTACCCCTGAGATACAATTTCCACGGCCCACAGGTCTGGGACATCTCGTATCCAAGCCTGAGCAAATTAAGATAGCCTGCCCCCTACTAGATCCAATTCTGGATCGGGGGCCGACCCTTCATGCTGACTTGGAGTCAGCCGCAGGCTTCTTAGACTGTTTCCCCTTGTTCCAAGACTGACCAGACTTCCAGGAATACTTGGATAGTTTCCTGCTTGGAAGAGGAAGCGGAGGGTTTACCACTAAAGTTACAAAAGGAACGAAAATTACTCTGATGTCCTTTCTGCTTATTCTTTCTATCTTGAGGAAGAAAATATCCCTTTCCTCCTGTGATATCTGAAATAATTTCAGCCAAACCAGGCCCAAACGAGGTCTTACCCTTGTAGGGAATAGCTAATAATTTAGATTAGAAGAAACATCCGCAGACCAGCATTTTAACCAAAGGGCTCTGCGAGCTAGAACCGCAAAACCAGACATTTTTGCTCCCAGTTAAATGACTTGTAAGGTAGCATCCGTAATAAAGGAATTGGCTAACTTAAAAGCCCTAATCCTGTCCTGGATCTCCTCAAGAGGAGCATCTGTCTGAATAGAATCAGACAAAGCATCAAACCAGTAAGCTGCAGCGCTGGTAACAGTAGCAATACACACCGCAGGCTGCCATGGAAGACCTTGGTGAACATACATTTTCTTTAATAATGCCTCCAATGTCTTATCCTTTGGATCCTTAAAAGAACAACTATCCTCTATGGGACTAGTGGTTCTTTTAGCCAAAGTGGAAATAGCTCCTTCCACCTTAGGAACTGTTGGCCACGACTCCTTAGTAGAGTCAGCTATAGGAAACATTTTCTTAAAAATAGGAGATGGAGAAAAAAGAAATACCTCCACCGCAGAGAGAACATCAAAATACTTGTTCAGCTTACTAGACTTCTTAGGGTTAACAATGATAGAAGTATCGGAGTAATCCAAGGTAGCCAAAACCTCCTTAAGTTCCAGCTTAAATCTGAAGGACACAACTTCAGCATCAGTAGAAGGAATTATACTGCCTGAATCCAAAATTTTACCCTCAGATGCACCCGAAAGAATCTTCATCCTCAGACTTCTGAGAGGAAATACTTTGATTAGCCACCTCAGTAGCTAAGTAACTCCAGACGGAGCATGAGAGGAAATGCAGGGCACTGCATGTGCAGATGAATAGGATTGGGACACTTGAGGAGAAAGCTGCGGCACATCTGAAACAGGAGGCTCCTGAACAGCATCCGCCTTAGCTAATGATGGCTCAAAAAAGTCTATTTCTAAAGTTCTTTTAATACATGAACAAACAGGTACTGGGAGTGTTACCTGGGCATCAAAACATAAGCTACAGGTAACATCCTGCACAGCCTCCTGATCCATAATACAAAAAAAGAAGCAAATAAAAAAAAAAAAATTTTTTTTTTTAACTTTTTTTACTTTTTTTTTTATCTTTTAACAAAGGATATAATACAGAACCAAAAAAAAAAAAAAAACGTTCTTAAATAAATGTTCCCTTTAAATTTACCAAGTCAAGAAAACATACCCCAGGCAACACTGAATTACTGAGGTGCCATACCTGTCCTGCAACCCGCAGCAAACTGAGGAAAAAAATTATCCCGTTTACAATCCAGATTTACAGAGAAGCAAAAACAGCAAGAAGCCTTCTAAACAGCAGAGCCATCTGAAATATGCACACCTCACTCTTACAGGAAGTGAAGAAAAGCGCCAAAAAACTCTCTGACATCACAGAATCAGAACCTCCCAAAAAAGCCATTTTTTTTTTTAAACAACTTTCTTGAAAAACAGGCTTAAAAACAAACAATGAACCCTCCCAAAAAAAGTACATAATCTGTTACTAAAAACGGATCCTCACTGAGCCATCAATAAAATAAATAACTCCTCACACTAACAGTGCCTGACAAAACTGCCATAAAAACCTGCACCCTGACAGGAATAATAAAAAACTTCCCCCTGCAGCGTTTCAGCTAAATAAGTGCCAAATTTTTCCCTGCAACATATAAAAATAAAACTGGCACTTACCTTAATATTTCTCTGTTCAACAGTAGGACAGCTCACCTGGTTTGAGATGATGCCATCACTCATATGGACCTGTGGAAATACAGAAAGAATGAGTAAACTTACTATCTAAATAGGACAGCAAAATGTTTTGGGAAAAACGCAGTCAGGATTGTACCCCACAAGTTCCCAATTGCTTAAAAGCCACCACTGCCCTTCTAAAGAGATTGACATGGGCTAAGGCTAGACCCTTTAGAACAGCAGTCGCCAATGGTGGTCAATGAGAAGATGTTGGTGGTCCCTGACATCATCAAGCAGGAATCTTCTCTGATGGTGTCACCCTTGTCGCGCGACAACTCCCTATAGTGCCTGGCTGGACATCAGTGAAAACCGGTGGAGGAGTTAAATTACAATCTCCCTACGTATGTTGTGTAGTACTGTGCAACTTGTGTAGCTAAATTGTATATTTAACTCCTCCTGCCTGGCGCACTGTTCAGAGAGGTTGGTATAGTCTTGGCTTGAAATATTGGAATTATAGTATATAAAAAAAGAAAATCTTAAAAAAAAAATTCTCTCTTATATTTAATTTATTTTCTTCCCTTTACCTGTCTATTTATAGTAGTTTTCCTAATTCCTTCAGATGGACTTACATCACTGTTTGTCTTCCTCCCCTTCATTTTCTTATTTTTTTAATTAAATATTAATTATTTTTCATTCTAATAATTTTCCAGCACACAAATCCATTCCACCTGAATTCCATTAATTGCCATCCAGCAGATTAGCCATATCCAACCAGTATTATAGTAATTGCCAGTAACATCTGTGGTAGTTAGCTCACATCCATATTGAAAGCTTTCTGATATGAACTTAATTTATGACTCCAATGTCTGTCCATGATCATAAGTAGTTTTGAATAATTCCTAACTGGGGAGGTAACTTAGAAGTCTTGAGGTCATTTTAAGCATAATTCTTTTTTCCCACTTTCTGCCTCTGTTTGCAGCTCAAAAGTTGGCACTCACCCTTCCTCTGTCATTCGGAAGGATTCTCTCAGTTCTGTCATACAGTTAGTTAATTCCAAAAAATTATTCTTAAAAAATGTGTAAATATATACATAATGTAAACTTAGCTATGGTTATACTAGTTATGTACAGTATGTCAGTATGTGTGTGTATATATACTGTGTATATATATATATATATACACACACACATTATAGAGGTTTGTACATGTTAGTGGTCCACGGGATTCAAAATTGTTAGTTTAGTGGTCCCTAAAGTCCGAAAGGTTGGCGGCCCTTGCTTTAGAAAGATCAGAGCAAACCTACTCTGCTTTAAAATAAAAAAATCTTGATTGTAGATCAGACACCAAAACTTCACCTCCTCCTTGCACAGCAGGCAAAGAGAATGACTGGAGGTTATGGGTAAGGGAAGTGACATACATAGCAGCTTTGCTGTAGTGCTCTTTGCCTCCTTCTGCTGGCCAGGACTGATATTCCCGCTAGTAATTGGTGATTCCGTGGACTCACCATATCTTAGGAAAGAAAGGTGCCTGAGGATTACTCAAAAAAAATGCCGAATTATAATTTCAAACTCCTATGGCATGAAGAGTTCACAAAGTCATTCCAATTACTAGTGGGAACCAATACCTAAGCTAGAGGACACGGAATGAACAGGGAGGGAGAACAAGGCAGGAGGACCTAAAAAGAAGGCACCACTGCTTAAAGAACCTTTCTCCCAAAAGAGGCCTCAGCCAATGCAAAAGTATCAAATTTGTAGAATTTGGAAAAAGTATGCAAAGAGGACCATGTTGCTGCCTTGCAAATCTGTTCCACAGAAGCTTCATTTTCGAAAGCCCAAGAAGAGGAGACATCCCTAGTGGAATGAGCCGTAATTCTCTCAGGAGGCTGCTGTCCAGCAGTCTCATAAGCAAAACAAATCATACTTTCTTAAACAGAGGGAAGTAGTAGAAGTGGCCTTCTGACCCTTACGCTTTCCAGAGAAAACAACAAACAGGGCAGAAGATTGGCCAAAATCTTTAGTAGCTTGTAGGTAAAATTTTAGAGCACGCACAACATTCAAGTTATGCAAAATACGTTCCTTATGAGAAGAAGGGTTAGGACAGAAAGAAGGAACAACAATTTCCTGATTAATGTTTTGATCCGACACCACTTTAGGGAGAAACCCCAATTTAGTACAAAGGACTGCCTTATCTGCATGAAAAATAAGGTATGGGGAATCACAGTGCAGAGCTGAAAGCTCAGAAACTCTGTGAGCGGAAAAAATAGCAAGGAGAAACAAAACTTTCCAGGATAACAATTTTATATCGGCTCAAATGGAGCCTGATGCAAAACTTTGAGAACTAGGTTAAGGTTCCAAAGAGGAGCAACAGGTTTAAACACAAGCCTGATTCTGATCAGGGCCTGAACAAAATCTTGAACATCTGCCAAATCTGCCAGACGTTTGTGCAAAAGAATAGACAATGCAGAAATCTGACCCTTCAGAGTACAGACTGACAAACCTTTCTCCAAGTCATCCTGAAGAAAATATAAAATTCGGGGAATCCTCTACCAGCTCCAAGAGAAACCCTTAGATTCGCACCAATGAAGGTATTTACGCCATACCTTATGGTAAATTTTGCGAGAAACAGGTTTACGAGCCTGAAGCATTGTATCAATGACCACTTCAGAAAAACCATGTCTAGAGAGAACTAGGTGTTCAATCTCCAAGCAGTTAGCTTCAGAGAATCCAGGTTTGGATGGAGGAATGGACCCTGAATTAGAAGGTCCTTCCTCAAAGGTAACCTCCAAGGTGGAAGAGATGACATCTTCACTAGATCTGCGAACAAGATCCTGCAAGGCCATGCAGGAGCTATTCGAATTACTGATGCTCTCTCCTGTTTGATACGAGCAAAGACTCGTGAAAGAAGAGCAAATGGAGGAAACAGGTATGCCAGAGAGAAGATCCCAGGAACCGCCAGAGCATCTATCAGAGCATCCTGAGGATCTCTTGACCTTGAACCATACTTTAGAACTTGGCGTTTTGACGAGAAGCCATCAGATCAAACTCTGGAACTCCCCACCTGAGGGTTATCAGAGATAACACTTCTGGATGGAGAGCCCACTCCCCGGGATGAAAAGTATGTCTGCTCAGAAAATCCGCCTCCCAGTTATCCACTCCTGGAATGTGGATGGCAGATAGAAGACAATTGTGAGCTTCCACCCACTGCAGACTGTGAGTCACCTCCTTCATAGCCAAGGAACTCTGAGTTTCTCCCTGGTGGTTGATGTTAGCCTCTGAGGTGATGTTGTCCGACTGGAATCTGATAAACCGGCCTAAAGATAATTGAGGCTAAGCTACCAAGGCATTGAAGATTGCTCTCAACTTTATGGGGAGAGAAGACTCCTCCCGAGTCCATAGGCCCTGAGCTTTTAGAGAGCCCCAAACATTTGTCAGGAAAATCTTCATGGACAGGGAATTTATGATTGTCCCTAGGAAACACACTCTTGTATCTGGAACTAGAGAAGTCTTTTCCAGATTCACTTTCCACCCCTGGGGACGTAGAAAAGACAACAACATCTCTGAATGAGTTTTTACAAGTTGAAAAGATAATGCCTGATCAAGATGTCATCTAGATAAGGTGCCACAACAATACCCTGGGATCTGATCACCGCAAATAGAGCCCTTAGATGCTTTGAATATTCTGGGAGCCATGGCAAGACCAAAAGGAAGTGCAACAAACTGGAAACGCTTGTCCAGAAAAGCAAATTTTAGAAACTGGTGATGATCCCTGTGAATGGGAACATGTAAATATGCATCCTTCAGGTCTATAGTTGTCAGGAACTGACCTTCCTGAACCAATGGAAGAATGGAACGAATAGTTTCAATCTTGAAGGGCGGAACTCTGAGGAATTTGTTGAGGCACTTCAAGTCTAGGATTAGACAGAAAGTTTCCTCCTTTTTGGGAACCACAAATAGATTTGAATAGAATCCTTGAACTTGTTCCTCTAGAGGGACTGGAGCAATAACTCCCAGAGAGGATAGGTCCTCTACACAATTTAAGAAGGCCTCCCTCTTAACCTGGTTTGAGGATAGTCATGACAGGAGAAATCTGTCTCTTGGATGGCAAGACTTGAATCCTATCGTGTAACCCTGGGATACTATGTCCACAGCCCACGGATCTGAGACATTGTATATTCAAGCCTATTGAGAAAAGTAAAGCCTGCCCCAAACTTGATCCAAAATTGGATCGGGGGCAGATCCTTCATTCTGATTTAGAGTCAGCAGAATGTTTCTTGTTTTGTTTTCCCTTATTCCAAGACTGGACTTCCAAGAGGACCTGGATTCGTCTGGTTTGAAAGAAGAAGAGGAAAACTTCTGTCCCTTAAAATTGTGAAAGGAAAAAATTAGAAGTCTGTAGACCCTTAGGTCTTTTCTTCTTGTCCTGAGATAGGAAAGATCCCTTTCCACCCGTAATCTCTGAAATGATTTCCGCCAGACCAGGACCGAATAGGGTCTTACCCTTATAAGGTAAAGCCAAAAGCTTGGCTTTTGAAGAGACATCAGCCAACCAAAATTTTAACCACAGAGGTCTACAAGCTAGGACAGTGAAGCTAGATATCTTAGCTCCCAGTCTAATTACCTGCATGTTGGCATTGCAGATAAAGGTATTGGCCAATTTAAGAGCCTAGATCCTATCTTGGATCTCCTCAATTGTAGTCTCCACTGATATCAGAACTGACAGAGCAAAAAAAAAGGAAAAAACCTGCCCCCCAGTTGATCCAAGAGTGGATCTGATGCGGCCCCTTCATGTCGATTAAGAATCAGCGGACTTGCTTCCCTTTGTTGCAAAGACGACTGGATATCCATAAAAACCTGAATTACACAGACTTTTTTCCCTTGAAGATACACAAGGAACAAAAATTTGAGTTTTGACGATAGTAGAAAAATCCTTCCATGAGAAAGGTAAAAATATCTACAAATATGCATAAGAGGCCTACCACCATGAAAATAGAATTAGTCAATACTGAATATTACGGTTCCCATACCGAGTCATAGAAATCGACTTGACGGTTGTAAATCTATTACTGCAACAACAACAAAAAAAGCAGTAAAACAAAAAGGTACAGGGAATAACCATTAGATACTGTAACAAATGACATCTCTCAAAGAAACATCAAATTAGTTAAATTTATGTTTTTTATCCTATTAAGGGACTGTCCAGAACAAAAGGACAGAATCATCCCATATATTCCTAGAAAACTAGGAAAAAAGATAAACAAAGTTGTGTCCCAAGAACACTAAACAAGATATAAATATATATACATAGGACAATCATCACTGACATAGACAAAGTAGTGTCCTAAGGCCAAAGATATGAATAAAAGAAATCATTCATATACATATGATATCTCATAAGAGAAAGACCAAAAAGATGCTGCCATAGAAAAGATAACAAATCCCACACTATAAAAGGGATTGAAAGTATAGCCCAAAATAACTTATAGGAAGTAAATCATTTGTTTTACTTTACATAGAGAAAAGCAGCAGATAAACTATGGCAATGCAACTTACATGAAACTGCCACCAGATGGCGACAAACCCAAAGAAAAAAGACCAATACTATATAAAAGTAATAAGGTCTCTTCAATACACTCAGCCCCTGTTCTTTCTAATCTTTATAATTTATAAATGTGCAGAAATAAAACAGAAACTTGTAATCAAGAATCTTAGAGAAGTATAACATAAACATTCCTTTACATTCTATAAAAAGCTCTGCATAAAGGATTGCTTGAGATAGACCCCAATAAAGAGCAGAGCTATGATATAGTCTATGGCGGGAAAGTACCGCTATGGGAAAATGGCGAATGAAATACAAATAGTCACCATAAAAAACTCCATGAGCCCCTTCTGAAAGAAAAAGGGCGATTTGTCCTTATATCCTGAGGACAAGAATGCCGCAACTGCCCGCGGCGGTGCTCTCTTAAAGGGAAACATGTCCTTACAAATAAGCAACAGTTAAACTCAGGGGCCGAAGACAAGAGAAGCTGCAGATCACTTTACATCGCCAGTCTGATTGAAGTTAAAATTTTGTTTCCGGAGCAAGTTGCAATGACTCTATTGAGACAAACACCGCTCTCCCTCCGATCAAAAGGGAAGTTATGAGAAAGTCGCATCAATTTAAAATGCAACATAACAAAAAGTGCACAAGTTATGCTGCGCTGTGTAGTCAGGCTAAATAAAATGGCTGTTAAAGACGAGACACCTCCTATAAAATGAACTTAAAGTTAGAGAGCAGGAATAAAAAACCCTAGATCCATCAGAGGTTATGCTATCCTGTTCTAAAAAAATGAAATATGTTTCCCCCCCAAAGGAAAAATTTCCTAGCAGATATGCCCCACTCTCTCAAGTCAGCCTCCAAAATATAGGGGAATAAAGTTAACCCCTTATCTCCTTATACAGAGCCTGCAGTGCTGCCCTCATATAAATCCCTAAATAAAGGGATAATCATGTCCCAATTTACATAAATCTCTATATAAAGGGATAATCATGTCCCAATTTACATAAATCCCTATATAAAGGGATAATCATGTCCCAATTTACATAAATCCCTATATAAAGGCATAATTATGGCTAGACTTGTGTGCGTCGGAAAAATTTGTTTAGTTTCGCTTCGGATCGATTCAGATGTTTTGATTTCGAATTTCGTTTTCGGATCGATTCAAATTCAGATACATTCGAATGCATTCATTTCGGATTCATTTGTATTCAAATAAATTTGGATGTATTCGGTTCGGATTCAATTCATAAATTCGAAAGTTCGGTATATGTTAGGTGAGATGTGCTGTGTATAAGAATAGTATTATGTACTGTAATATTAGGTGTAACCCATAGCAGAGTGATATAACCTAATATATTGTACAACACTAGTGTAATTGTGATGGCCATCCGAATGTAACAAATACATCCAAACTAATTCAGATTTATTCGTTAGTTTCGGTGCTAAGGTAATTCGGAAATTCGAATCGATCCGAAGCTCTGAATTTGACAAATTCGTCCGAATTTCGATTCGGAATGAAATGAAACGCACGTCTAATCATGTCCCAAATTACATCCACTGAGGATACATCCTGTCTTTATGTACCCCTGAAGTGCTGTCCTTCAATACCTAGAAGGCAAAAGCACTTACCTGTGGATCCAGCTGCAAGGCAGAAACAGCTTCTTAGGTGTGATAGATACTTCACTCTCTATCAGAGACCTGTAGACATAGAAAGAACAGAATAACCAACCCTGGCTTTCTTTTAAGGGGCAGCAATAATGTTAGAAATAAAGCAAAGACAACCTCGCCACTTTCTAACTGCTAAAAGCTACCATTACTCGTGCTAAAGAGATTACATTGGACACAGCAGAGCTCCTAACCCTTGCTTGCAGGGAAAAGTACCCATACAAGGATTAAAATCTTCAGACACCATCTTCGCACATCCTCCATTGACAAAGGCAAAGAGAATGACTGGGGATTACGGGTAAGGGAATTAAACTTAAAAGCTTTGCTGGGGTACTCTTTGCCTCCTCCTGCTGGCCAGGAATTGAATATCCCACTAGTAATTGAAATAACATTGTCGACTCTCCATGCCATAGGAAAGAAAATACAATTTTCAGCCAGCAGGTCCTATTTGTGGCAAAAATTCAGTGTGTACTGGACTATTCTTTGTGTTTTTGTTTAATAAATACATTATTAAATTGTAATCATTATTATCAAGACTGGTGTGTTTTTTTAGTGAGGTGACCACATCACTTGGAATAAAATTTGAGGTAGCCCTTGCCTCTGCCCACCCCTGCTCTATAACATCTCCCACATGTCCCACTTGCAAGGACATATGCTAAGTGCTGATTTGCTAAAATTCTACATCAAGTGGTGAAATCATTACACTGACCCTTGCATGGACTGACTTCATATGATTCTCTAAAAAGGGGGCTGAGCTTGGAAGTGTTTAAAACTAGCACAAAGGGAGATTTATTGATGATATATTTAAAGATACCTTCAAAAAATGTACCTCTGTACTAGTTTTAAATGCATCTGTTTAAGGGTCTGTATATATCAAAAATTATTTACACAACATAATTACACATTATTGCTTCTTGTCATTGGCTTACATTTTAGGTTCCATTCTATGTCCCTTTAAAATATGAACAGGATTATATATATATATATTTTTAAATCCAAAAGCCTGTAAGATTAATTAAGATTCATAAACTGATGGATGTAACAATGGGATTGAATATCATATTTAGTCATCTACATCTTTAAGTAGTCCAGGGACTCGCTATGTTCCATATTTATATTATTATTCTTTGTGATTTATAGACCAATAGGGACCTATTATGCAGAACATGATATTTTATTTTTCTATAAAGTTATTAAATTTAAATAAGTTATGTATTTTATAAGAAAATAGAAGCTACTGATTAAGTGCAGGACTGTGAGACTGACAAATAAATAATAATAAAAATTAATAAGAATTGCAAATTGAAAGAAAGGGTGTAAACTTATACTGCTTTATAAAAATTAGGATATGTGACAATAAGTTCCAATGAATTATAAAATCGAACTATATATATTCATTGTATGTGAAGGTACTGGACACCAGTTCTGAAAAGTTTGCTAAATAAAAGTTTTTTCTTTTGGAAGACTGGTGCACAGTGAATTTATATAATATGATAAGACTTCATATGCGGTATGGGCTTGGATACTTGTACCCATTACTTTGAATTAGTAGCTAGCTTTTACATTAAATGTGCTACCTCTACTTTTTTTTCTTTGCCCTTAACATTACCTTAAAGTAAATTTAATATGAAATGTTGGCTTAAAGGGATATTAAAGTGAATGTCAACTTTCATGATAAAGTGCCCGTTTAAAAAAAACAAAACAAAAAACGATTAAAAACAGGGGCACTTTCATTCATGAAAGTTTACATTGCACCAGGAGCGTCCATCTGGCGAGGCCACGCCATGATTGGAGGAAGCTGGTTTCGTCATTGCTGTGTAAGTACACCAGGAAGAAACAGGCGGGGGGATCGGCGAAACAGTAATTTATATGAATAATAAAAAAATGCTTATTTTGCAAACAATCATTCATTTTAAAGAAAGACTCCCCAGCCAAATGCTTAAATACCTCCCCCACTTCCCTCATCCCCCAGTCATTCTGCCAAGAAAACAAGGAACAGTAGGAGAAATATCACGGTAAAAAAGGTGCTAGAAGACCAAACAAATACGGCCGTCCCATAGATAAAATGCGGGCGGGGAGCTGTGGAACCGTCAGAAGAAAATTATGAGGTAAGCATAACAATACCCAAGCAATAGAGGACACTGAATGCAAACAAAGGGCAGGTACAGAAGGCAGCCCCTTCGAAAGGCACCAAAGCCTGAAATTATCCAACACCCAATAAAAAAAACATAATTTATGCTTACCTGATAAATGTATTTCTCTTGTAGTGTATCCAGTCCACGGATCATCCATTACTTATGGGATATTAACTCCTCCCCAACAGGAAGTGCAAGAGGATTCACCCAGCAGAGCTGCTATATAGCTCCTCCCCTAACTGCCATTACCAGTCATTCGACCGAAAACATGCAGAGAAAGGAAAACCATAGGGTGCAGTGGTGACTGTAGTTTAATGGAAAAATTACCTGCCTTAAAGTGACAGGGCGGGCCGTGGACTGGATACACTACAAGAGAAATAAATTTATCAGGTAAGCATAAATTATGTTTTCTCTTGTTAAGTGTATCCAGTCCACGGATCATCCATTACTTATGGGATACCAATACCAAAGCTAAAGTACACGGATGACGGGAGGGACAGGCAGGCTCTTTATACGGAAGGAACCACTGCCTGAAGAACCTTTCTCCCAAAAACAGCCTCCGAAGAAGCAAAAGTGTCAAATTTGTAAAATTTGGAAAAAGTATGAAGAGAAGACCAAGTTGCAGCCTTGCAAATCTGTTCAACAGAAGCCTCATTCTTAAAGGCCCAAGTGGAAGCCACAGCTCTAGTAGAATGTGCTGTAATTCTTTCAGGAGGCTGCTGTCCAGCAGTCTCATAGGCTAACCGTATTATGCTACGAAGCCAAAAGGAGAGAGAGGTAGCCAAAGCTTTTTGACCTCTCCTCTGACCAGAATAAACGACAAACAGGGAAGACGTTTGTCGAAAATCCTTAGTTGCCTGTAGATAAAATTTCAGGGCACGGACTACATCTAGATTGTGTAGCAGACATTCCTTTTTCGAAGAAGGATTAGGACACAAAGATGGAACCACAATCTCTTGATTGATATTCCTGTTAGTGACCACCTTAGGTAGGAACCCAGGTTTAGTACGCAGAACTACCTTGTCTGAATGAAAAATCAGATAAGGAGAATCACAATGTAAGGCAGATAACTCAGAGACTCTTCGAGCCGAGGAAATCGCCATTAAAAACAGAACTTTCCAAGATAACAACTTGATATCAATGGAATGAAGGGGTTCAAACGGAACCCCCTGTAAAACATTAAGAACTAAGTTCAAACTCCATGGTGGAGCAACAGTTTTAAACACAGGCTTGATCCTAGCTAAAGCCTGACAAAAAGCTTGAACGTCCGGAACTTCTGACAGACGTTTGTGTAAAAGAATGGACAGAGCTGAAATCTGTCCCTTTAAGGAACTAGCGGATAAACCCTTTTCTAAACCTTCTTGTAGAAAAGACAATATCCTCGGAATCCTAACCTTACTCCATGAGTAACTCTTGGATTCGCACCAATATAAGTATTTGCGCCATATCTTATGGTAAATCTTTCTGGTAACAGGCTTCCTAGCCTGTATTAAGGTATCAATAACTGACTTAGAAAAACCACATTTTGATAAAATCAAGCGTTCAATTTCCAAGCAGTCAGCTTCAGAGAAATTAGATTTTGATGTTTGAAGGGACCCTGGATCAGAAGGTCCTGTTTCAGAGGTAGCGACCAAGGTGGACAGGATGACATGTCCACTAGATCTGCATACCAAGTCCTGCGTGGCCATGCAGGCGCTATTAGAATCACTGATGCTCTCTCCTGTTTGATTCTGGCAATCAATCGAGGAAGCATCGGGAAGGGTGGAAACACATAAGCCATCCCGAAGGTCCAAGGTGCTGTCAAAGCATCTATCAGAACCGCTCCCGGATCCCTGGATCTGGACCCGTAACGAGGAAGCTTGGCGTTCTGTCGAGACGCCATGAGATCTATCTCTGGTTTGCCCCAACGTCAAAGTATTTGGGCAAAGACCTCCGGATGAAGTTCCCACTCCCCCGGATGAAAAGTCTGACGACTTAAGAAATCCGCCTCCCAGTTCTCCACTCCCGGGATGTGGATTGCTGACAGGTGGCAAGAGTGAGACTCTGCCCAGCGAATTATCTTTGATACTTCCATCATTGCTAGGGAGCTTCTTGTCCCTCCCTGATGGTTGATGTAAGCTACAGTCGTGATGTTGTCCGACTGAAACCTGATGAACCCCCGAGTTGTTAACTGGGGCCAAGCCAGAAGGGCATTGAGAACTGCTCTCAATTCCAGAATGTTTATTGGTAGGAGACTCTCCTCCTGATTCCATTGTCCCTGAGCCTTCAGAGAATTCCAGACAGCGCCCCAACCTAGTAGGCTGGCGTCTGTTGTTACAATTGTCCAGTCCGGCCTGCTGAATGGCATCCCCCTGGACAGATGTGGCCGAGAAAGCCACCATAGAAGAGAATTTCTGGTCTCTTGATCCAGATTCAGAGTAGGGGACAAGTCTGAGTAATCCCCATTCCACTGACTTAGCATGCACAATTGCAGCGGTCTGAGATGTAGGCGTGCAAAGGGTACTATGTCCATTGCTGCTACCATTAAGCCGATCACCTCCATGCATTGAGCTACTGACGGGTGTTGAATGGAATGAAGGACACGGCATGCATTTTGAAGCTTTGTTAACCTGTCTTCTGTCAGGTAAATCTTCATTTCTACAGAATCTATAAGAGTCCCCAAGAAGGGAACTCTTGTGAGTGGAAAGAGAGAACTCTTCTTTTCGTTCACCTTCCATCCATGCGACCTTAGAAATGCCAGTACTAACTCTGTATGAGACTTGGCAGTTTGAAAGCTTGAAGCTTGTATCAGAATGTCGTCTAGGTACGGAGCTACCGCAATTCCTCGCGGTCTTAGTACCGCCAGAAGAGCACCCAGAACCTTTGTGAAGATTCTCGGAGCCGTAGCCAATCCGAATGGAAGAGCTACAAACTGGTAATGCCTGTCTAGAAAGGCAAACCTTAGATACCGGTAATGATCTTTGTGAATCGGTATGTGAAGGTAAGCATCCTTTAAATCCACTGTGGTCATGTACTGACCCTTTTGGATCATGGGTAAAATTGTCCGAATAGTTTCCATTTTGAACGATGGAACTCTTAGGAATTTGTTTAGGATCTTTAAATCCAAGATTGGCCTGAAAGTTCCCTCTTTTTTGGGAACCACAAACAGATTTGAGTAAAACCCTTGTCCTTGTTCCGACCGCGGAACCGGATGGATCACTCCCATTAATAAAAGATCTTGTACGCAGCGTAGAAACGCCTCTTTCTTTATTTGGTTTGTTGACAACCTTGACAGATGAAATCTCCCTCTTGGGGGAGATAATTTGAAGTCTAGAAGGTATCCCTGAGATATGATCTCTAACGCCCAGGGATCCTGGACATCTCTTGCCCAAGCCTGGGCGAAGAGAGAAAGTCTGCCCCCCACTAGATCCGTTCCAGGATCGGGGGCCCTCGATTCATGCTGTCTTAGGGGCAGCAGCAGGTTTCCTGGCCTGCTTGCCCTTGTTCCAGGACTGGTTAGGTCTCCAGCCTTGTCTGTAGCGAGCAACAGCTCCTTCCTGTTTTGGTGCAGAGGAAGTTGATGCTGCTCCTGCTTTGAAATTACGAAAGGAACGAAAATTAGACTGTCTAGCCTTAGGTTTGGCTCTGTCTTGAGGCAGGGCATGGCCTTTACCTCCTGTAATGTCAGCGATAATTTCTTTCAAACCGGGCCCGAATAAGGTCTGCCCCTTGAAAGGTATATTAAGCAATTTAGATTTAGAAGTAACGTCAGCTGACCAGGATTTTAGCCACAGTGCTCTGCGTGCCTGAATGGCGAATCCGGAATTCTTAGCCGTAAGTTTAGTTAAATGTACTACGGCATCTGAAATAAATGAGTTAGCTAACTTAAGGGCTTTAAGCTTGTGTGTAATCTCATCTAATGGAGCTGATTCAAGTGTCTCTTCCAGAGACTCAAACCAAAATGCTGCTGCAGCCGTGACAGGCGCAATGCATGCAAGAGGTTGCAATATAAAACCTTGTTGAACAAACATTTTCTTAAGGTAACCCTCTAACTTTTTATCCATTGGATCTGAAAAGGCACAGCTATCCTCCACCGGGATAGTGGTACGCTTAGCTAAAGTAGAAACTGCTCCCTCCACCTTAGGGACCGTTTGCCATAAGTCCCGTGTGGTGGCGTCTATTGGAAACATCTTTCTAAATATCGGAGGGGGTGAGAACGGCACACCGGGTCTATCCCACTCCTTAGTAACAATTTCAGTAAGTCTCTTAGGTATAGGAAAAACGTCAGTACTCGCCGGTACCGCAAAATATTTATCCAACCTACACATTTTCTCTGGTATTGCAACTGTGTTACAATCATTCAGAGCCGCTAACACCTCCCCTAGTAATACACGGAGGTTTTCCAGCTTAAATTTAAAATTTGAAATATCTGAATCCAGTTTGTTTGGATCAGAACCGTCACCCGCAGAATGAAGCTCTCCGTCCTCATGTTCTGCAAATTGTGACGCAGTGTCTGACATGGCCCTAATATTATCAGCGCACTCTGTTCTCACCCCAGAGTGATCACGCTTACCTCTTAGTTCTGGTAATTTAGCCAAAACTTCAGTCATAACAGTAGCCATATCCTGTAATGTGATTTGTAATGGCCGCCCAGATGTACTCGGCGCTACAATATCACGCACCTCCCGAGCGGGAGATGCAGGTACTGACACGTGAGGCGAGTTAGTCGGCATAACTCTCCCCTCGTTGTTTGGTGAAATATGTTCAATTTGTACAGATTGACTTTTATTTAAAGTAGCATCAATACAGTTAGTACATAAATTTCTATTGGGCTCCACTTTGGCTTTAGCACATATAGCACAGATATCTTCCTCTGAATCAGACATGTTTAACACACTAGCAAATAAACTAGCAACTTGGAAATACTTTTCAAGTAATTTACTATAATATGAAAACGTACTGTGCCTATAAGAAGCACAGAAAAAGTTATGACAGTTGAAAATTAATAAACTGAAAAGTTATAGCATCAAATCTTTGTAAAAAACACAATTTTAGCAAAGGATTGCTCCCATTAGCAAAGGATAACTAACCCTGATAGCAGAAAAAAATAAATAAAAAAATACAGAAATAAACGTTTTTTTATCACAGTCAACTACAATCTCACAGCTCTGCTGTGAGTGATTACCTCCCTCAAAACAAGTTTTGAAGACCCCTGAGTTCTGTAGAGATGAACCGGATCATGCAGGGAAGACAATAAACTTCTGACTGAATTTTTTGATGCGTAGCAAAAGCGCCAAAAAAGGCCCCTCCCCCTCACACATAACAGTGAGAGAGATCAGTAAACTGTCATAAATTAAATAAAACGACTGCCAAGTGGAAAAAAATAGTGCCCAAAACATTTTTTCACCCAGTACCTCAGAAAATTAAACGATTTTACATGCCAGCAAAAAACGTTTAACATTAATAAATTGAGTGTTATTAAAAAGCCTGTTGCTAGTCCCTGCAAATTAGGCTAAAGTTTTATGCATACAGTATAATTCCAGTGAAGTGCCATTCCCCAGAATACTGAAGTGTAAAATATACATACATGACAGCCTGATATCAGTTGCTGCTACTGCATTTAAGGCTGAGTTTACATTATATCGGTATGGCAGAATTTTCTCATCAATTCCATTGTCAGAAAATAATAAGCTGCTACATACCTCTTTGCAGATTAATCTGCCCGCTGTCCCCTGATCTGAAGTTTACCTCTCCTCAGATGGCCGAGAAACAGCAATATGATCTTAACTACTCCGGCTAAAATCATAGAAAAACTCAGGTAGATTCTTCTTCAAATTCTACCAGAGAAGGAATAACACACTCCGGTGCTATTATAAAATAACAAACTTTTGATTGACGGTATGAAACTAAGTATAATCACCACAGTCCTCTCACACATCCTATCTATTCGTTGGGTGCAAGAGAATGACTGGTAATGGCAGTTAGGGGAGGAGCTATATAGTAGCTCTGCTGGGTGAATCCTCTTGCACTTCCTGTTGGGGAAGAGTTAATATCCCATAAGTAATGGATGATCCGTGGACTGGATACACTTAACAAGAGAAAACTGTATTACTAGAACACAAGGGGTAAAAAACCGGAAGGACCCAGTAACTGCCAATCAGTTAAACCACCTGCAAAGTTGTGCTAGAGACCACTGAGCAGAAAGGCTTCCAAGTAACTAAGCCCTGTGGCTCCCAGCTCCCACAAAACGTACCCCCCGACCCGAAGGGAGAGAACATCCCTCTACCCCTGAGGGGGAGAACAGAGGACACAAAAAGAGATCCAAAGGACCACCAACAAGGGTAAGAAGAAACCTCAAAATGACTAAAGCGAACCCAAGGTTGCTACAAGACCACCGCCCAGGGAAATTAACTCCCTATAAGGACAAGGACCAGAAAGTAACTCCACACCCATGAAGAGCGATCACGAGGAAGAACAAAGGTCCACCCTCAGATCCATGACACAGCACCATATAACTTACGGTGCTCCAAGGAAACCGCAAGCTCCTCACTGTACCATAGTCTAGCCGACACAACCGCTAAACTAGTCAAACAGAGGTAGACCAACTGTCCTAGCAGATAAAAAAGGCTCTCTGAGAGAACACAGAGCCACACTGACAAGAACTCACGCAGACCAGTCTCAAGGCAGCAAAGCTGACCCTAAGCCATTGTGGTACACCATCCCACAGAAAAAATGACGAAAAATATCGGCAACAACTTCCCGTCCAGGAAGAATCCAGACCCTAGAAGAGCGCCCAACACCCGCAGCAAATGTAACCAGTGGAGGGATGGACACTGAGAACCCCCCACCAAAAGTAGGAGAACAGGATCAACTGAAAGTACACGGTCAAGACTCAACAGAGCAGACATATCCCCAACCCCCACTCCGAGGTAACGGACCCAGCCCAGAAAGCTGGCAACAACTGAAGACAGAGAATACAAAATTCTCTGAACCAGACCTCAGGAAGAGAAAGAAGGGGCTAAGAGGAAACAACACCCATGGGAGAACAACTCTCACCATTACTTAAATCTGGAATGCTACCACAAAGCCATGACAGAAAAACTATGTGCTCGGGTTCCAGAATCCCTACACAGCTCCCTTCCCTAAAGAAGGAACAGTCCCAAAAAAGGAAGATAGGGCACTGAACTACAGCAACCTACTACCAGAATCCAGCCCCATTATCTCGTGCACGCAAGGAAGGGAAGAACCGCTCGGAAATGAGCAGCTAAGGACCCTCGGGGCCTCAACGGATACTGTGATACTTCCAAAACCTCCCCAAAGGAGGGCAAATGCAAAGGAACCACATCCCCAGCCATAGGCATGGAGAAGAGGATGTAGAGAAATGGTAAAACCCATACCATTAAGAAGAGACCATTCGGCCATTACTGCCAGCTCAGTCGATACAAACAACCACCAGCCTACATCAAGGTGCAATAGCTGCCCCTGATGACAATTGTAGGATCCCGCCTGAGAGACAGTAAAACTAACCATCAGGCAGTTACCAAATCTCCCATTAGGGAAAAAACCAACCCCACCTGAAGGGACAAGTGAATGTTCCAAAACCTAAAGGTTGAAACTGAATCACCCAGGACTGAATCCAGAATCTGGACACCGAAATCTCAGGCAGGATACATGGCCATGTTCTAACCCCTTGAGGAACCATCAAGCTGCCTCAGACGGGGAAGCACACCCTGAGCAGTGCAACCCACATCCCAATGTCCTTGGACATTGGGAAATTGTAATAGACTCAGACCAAAGAGCCTAGAAGACATCTTAACATGCCTAAGAAGACGGCAACCAGCACCGGAGGTAAAACTGAACCCAAGACCCTCTGCTTGCAAGCCCAAAGAGCTGGATCCCCTAGAGGGTCGAAGGGCAACACCCCAGAGTCAAAAGAGCATGGGGATTACAAGGGACAGGCTCTAAACAAGCCCTTAGGTTGAGAAGACAACATATTCTCAAAAGATCCCTACAGGATCATTCTCCCGGAGATCCCTGTACGTCCAAGGAATAACGATGGGAGCCTCACAACTCCTAGCCAACAAGCTGACCAGGGGAATGCCGGGGAAGAAACAGAATTAACCCAAACCCCTGCACTCCCATATATGAGAGCGATATGCTGAAAAAGGACATGCCCAAACTTCCAGACAGAGATGACCCGATCCCCCAAGAAGGGAAAACAGCAGCCCCAGCAACCTACGAGAGGAACTGTGACTAGGCCACAAGAACAGACATTCAGAAGATACCAAAAGTTAAAATAAAAATCCCATCCATTCTGGTACACCAGACGTCCGGAGGTCATCCAAACCTCCAAACCATAAGGGAATGGAGAACTTCAGTTCCGAGTCAAAGGACCTCCAGAACCCCCTGTATCGAAAGGCAAAGAATGACTGGGGGATGAGGTAAGTGGGGGAGGTATTTAAGCCTTTGGCTGGGGTGTCTTTGCCTTCTCCTGGTGGGCAGGTTCTAAATTGCTAAAAGTAATGAATGCAGCTGTGGAATCTTCCCATTTAAGAAGAAAACCCCAACATTTTATTTCATGAATTGGTTAGAACTTTCAATTTTAAATTTTTTTCCAATGTACTTCTATTGTCAAATTTGCTTCATTATCTTATTACCCTTTGCTGAAGGAACAACATTGCACTACTGGCAACTAGCTGAACACTAACACTAGTTAACCAATCACAAGACACAAATGTGTGCAGGCACCAATCAGCAGCTAGCTTCCACTAGTGTAGGATATGTGCATATTCTTTTTCAACAAAGGATACCAAGAAAACGAAGCACATTTGAAAATAGAAGTGAATTTAAACATGTCTTAAAATGACATGCTCTATCTAAATCATGCAAGATTAATTTTGAATTTTCTATCCTACCACTGCACATTCCTTCTTGAGAATTAGGTTAGATTTAGAAAAAAATTGTGTTCCAAAATTTTTAAAAAAAAATGCCACAGGTGTCAGACTAAAAGAATCATTTTTAATTTGAAAACTCAAAAATGGTGAGAAAAAATATTGTTAAACAATGTGTTAATTTCATATGGAATGACCCGTAAACCATTGGGGCGATGGAGCTGACGCGCTCACCTGCTTGCGTTGACTTCCGTCTTGCTTTCTTTATATCTTCTTCTGTTTTATTGCTGAGTTTAATCTCTAATTGCTGAGTTTTTACTTCCAGATCTTTCTGCCTTTCTGCTAAAGCTTTTCTAGCCTTTAAAAAAAAAAGAAGAGACAATTAAAAAACGTTACTTGTTAAAGGTATTGTAACATGAGGGTGCAGGTTTACTACACAGTGAATGAACATATTTAGCTATCTCTGGTCACTGGTTCTGTTATTTTGTGTGTTTTTTTTACGTACACATCTGGAAGTCACTGGTCACTGGTTCTGTTTGAGTGAACAATAAAGTTTTATTTTGTGGGGGTCACATACACATCTGAAAGTCATTGGTCCTGTTTGAGTGAACAATAAAGTTTTATTTTGTGGGGGTCACATACACATCTGAAAGTCATTGGTCCTGTTTGAGTGAACAATTAAGTTTTATTTTGTGGGGGGTTACATACACATCTGAAAGTCATTGGTCCTGTTTGAGTGAACAATAAAGTTTTATGTTGTGAGTTTTTTAAATACACATCTGAAAGTCGCTGGTCACTGTTTGAGTATTTTTTTTTACGTACCCATATTCTATATGAGCAATGAAGAACTGATTGTAAAGGGTTTTCAAAGGGACAATAAACTCAAGTTAAAGGAACATGAAACCCATTTTTTTCATGATTCAGATAGAACATGCAGATGCAATTTTAAAGAACTTTCTAATTTACTTATATTACCATATTATATATATATATATACATGCAGGTAGCCCTCAGTTTACGCCGGGTGAGGTTCCAGAAGGAATGGTTGCAAATTGAAGTATATATATATATATTTTAATAATCATGGGTGAGCTCTTCAGCAAAGGAAACCAATAGAACAAAGCAAATGTGATAATAGTAGTAAAAAGCAAAGTTGTTTAAAAGTGCATGCTCTATCTGAATCATAATTGTGGCTTTACTACACCTTTAAATACACGCATAATGTCCGACAGCAGATGAACAGGACAAGGAAACTATATAATTCTCTAATACTCTTTGCCCAGGTTTTTAAAGAGCTTCATTACTCTCTATAGGAGGCAGCTTACTGGGACTTCCAGCTTCCGCCTTCTTTTATAGAGTTGAGTGAGGTCTGACCATCAGTGTGATATTTCACTCCATGACAGCAAACCTTAGAGAATGAGTTCTCAAAACACATGCAAGTTCCTATACCTATACATAGGTATTGATGGCTGTATTGCCAATATATTGTAACTATGTTTTAGTCATGTTTTAACAGTTCCATGTTATGTAATTGACGATAATGATGTAAAATCCAGATGTCATCAAAAAGAGCCTCTGCCATTGTTGCGCCATCTTGTTTTTTCGAGTTTGAGCATGTGTATATAAGTGGCTGATTTTGTTTTCTTTTATCAGATCTGTGTTATCGGTTGATCTGCGGGGCTTGAGCATGTGTATGTCAGTAGCTGATTTTGTTTTCTTTTATCAGATCTGTGTTATCGGTCGATCTGCGGGGTTTGAGCATGTGTATATCAGTGGCTGATTTTGTTTTCTTTTATCAGATCTGTGTTATCGGTTGATCTGCGGGGCTTGAGCATGTGTATATCAGTGGCTGATTTTGTTTTCTTTTATCAGATCTGTGTTATCGGCTGATCTGCGGGGCTTGAGCATGTGTATATCAATGGCTGATTTTGTTTTCTTTTATCAGATCTGTGTTATTGGTCGATCTGGGGGGCTTGAGCATGTGTATATCAGTGGCTGATTTTGTTTTCTTTTATCAGATCTGTGTTATCGGTTGATCTGCGGGGCTTGAGCATGTGTATGTCAGTGGCTGATTTTGTTTTCTTTTATCAGATCTTTGTTATCGGTCGATCTGCGGGGCTTGAGCATGTGTATACCAGTGGCTGATTTTGTTTTATTTTATCAGATCTGTGTTATCGGTCGATCTGCAGGGCTTGAGCATGTGTATATCAGTGGCTGATTTTGTTTTCTTTTATCAGATCTGTGTTATCGGTCGATCTGCTGGGCTTGAGCATGTGTATATCAGTGGCTGATTTTGTTTTCTTTTATCAGATCTGTGTTATCGGTTGATCTGCAGGGTTTGAGCATGTGTATATCAGTGGCTGATTTTGTTTTCTTTTATCAGATCTGTGTTATCGGTCGATCTGCGGGGCTTGAGCATGTGTATGTCCGTGGCTGATTTTGTTTTCTTTTATCAGATTTGTGTTATCGGTCGATCTGCGGGGCTTGAGCATGTGTATGTCAGTGGCTGATTTTTTTTTCTTTTATCAGATCTGTGTTATCGGTTGATCTGCGGGGCTTGAGCATGTGTATATCAGTGGCTGATTTTGTTTTCTTTTATCAGATCTGTGTTATCGGCTGATCTGCGGGGCTTGAGCATGTGTATATCAATGGCTGATTTTGTTTTCTTTTATCAGATCTGTGTTATTGGTCGATCTGGGGGGCTTGAGCATGTGTATATCAGTGGCTGATTTTGTTTTCTTTTATCAGATCTGTGTTATCGGTTGATCTGCGGGGCTTGAGCATGTGTATGTCAGTGGCTGATTTTGTTTTCTTTTATCAGATCTTTGTTATCGGTCGATCTGCAGGGCTTGAGCATGTGTATACCAGTGGCTGATTTTGTTTTATTTTATCAGATCTGTGTTATCGGTCGATCTGCAGGGCTTGAGCATGTGTATATCAGTGGCTGATTTTGTTTTCTTTTATCAGATCTGTGTTATCGGTCGATCTGCTGGGCTTGAGCATGTGTATATCAGTGGCTGATTTTGTTTTCTTTTATCAGATCTGTGTTATCGGTTGATCTGCGGGGTTTGAGCATGTGTATATCAGTGGCTGATTTTGTTTTCTTTTATCAGATCTGTGTTATCGGTCGATCTGCGGGGCTTGAGCATGTGTATGTCCGTGGCTGATTTTGTTTTCTTTTATCAGATTTGTGTTATCGGTCGATCTGCGGGGCTTGAGCATGTGTATGTCAGTGGCTGATTTTGTTTTCTTTTATCAGATCTGTGTTATCGGTCGATCTGCGGGGTTTGAGCATGTGTATATCAGTGGCTGATTTTGTTTTCTTTTATCAGATCTGTGTTATCGGTTGATCTGCCGGGCTTGAGCATGTGTATGTCAGTGGCTGATTTTGTTTTCTTTTATCAGATCTGTGTTATCGGTCAATCTGCCGGGCTTGAGCATGTGTATATCAGTGGCTGATTTTGTTTTCTTTTATCAGATCTGTGTTATCGGTCGATCTGCCCGGCTTGAGCATGTGTATGTCCGTGGCTGATTTTGTTTTCTTTTATCAGATCTGTGTTATCGGTCGATCTGCGGGGCTTGAGCATGTGTATATCAGTGGCTGATTTTGTTTTCTTTTATTAGATCTGTGTTATCGGTCGATCTGCCGGGCTTGAGCATGTGTATATCAGTGGCTGATTTTGTTTTCTTTTATTAGATCTGTGTTATCGGTCGATCTGCGGGGCTTGAGCATGTGTATATCAGTGGCTGATTTTGTTTTCTTTTATCAGATCTGTGTTATCGGTCGATCTGCCGGGCTTGAACATGTGTATGTCCGTGGCTGATTTTGTTTTCTTTTATCAGATCTGTGTTATCGGTCGATCTGCGGGGCTTGAGCATGTGTATATCAGTGGCTGATTTTGTTTTCTTTTATTAGATCTGTGTTATCGGTCGATCTGCCGGGCTTGAGCATGTGTATATCAGTGGCTGATTTTGTTTTCTTTTATTAGATCTGTGTTATCGGTCGATCTGCAGGGCTTGAGCTTGTGTATATCAGTGGCTGATTTTGTTTTCTTTTATCAGATCTGTGTTATCGGTGGATCTGCGGGGCTTGAGCATGTGTATGTCAGTGGATGATTTTGTTTTCTTTTATCAGATCTGTGTTATCGGTTGATCTGCGGGGCTTGAGCATGTGTATATCAGTGGCTGATTTTGTTTTCTTTTATCAGATCTGTGTTATCGGTTGATCTGCGGGGCTTGAGCATGTGTATGTCAGTGGCTGATTTTGTTTTCTTTTATCAGATCTGTGTTATCGGTTGATCTGCGGGGCTTGAGCATGTGTATGTCAGTAGCTGATTTTGTTTTCTTTTATCAGATCTGTGTTATCGGTCGATCTGCGGGGCTTGAGCATGTGTATGTCAGTAGCTGATTTTGTTTTCTTTTATCAGATCTGTGTTATCGGTTGATCTGCGAGGCTTGAGCATGTGTATATCAGTGGCTGATTTTGTTTTCTTTTATCAGATCTGTGTTATCGGTTGATCTGCGAGGCTTGAGCATGTGTATATCAGTGGCTGATTTTGTTTTCTTTTATCAGATCTGTGTTATCGGTCGATCAGTGGGGCTTGAGCATGTGTATATCAGTGGCTGATTTTGATTTCTTTTATCAGATCTGTGTTATCGGTTGATCTGCGAGGCTTGAGCATGTGTATATCAGTGGCTGATTTTGTTTTCTTTTATCAGATCTGTGTTATCGGTCGATCTGTGGGGCTTGAGCATGTGTATATCAGTGGCTGATTTTGTTTTCTTTTATCAGATCTGTGTTATCGGTCGATCTGCTGGGCTTGAGCATGTGTATATCAGTGGCTGATTTTGTTTTCTTTTATCAGATCTGTGTTATCGGTCGATCTGCGGGGTTTGAGCATGTGTATATCAGTGGCTGATTTTGTTTTCTTTTATCAGATCTGTGTTATCGGTCGATCTGCGGGGTTTGAGCATGTGTATATCCGTGGCTGATTTTGTTTTCTTTTATCAGATCTGTGTTATCGGTCGATCTGCGAGGCTTGAGTATGTGTATATCAGTGGCTGATTTTGTTTTCTTTTATCAGATCTGTGTTATCGGTCGATCTGCGGGGTTTGAGCATGTGTATATCAGTGGCTGATTTTGTTTTCTTTTATCAGATCTGTGTTATCGGTCGATCTGGGGGGCTTGAGCATGTGTATATCAGTGGCTGATTTTGTTTTCTTTTATCAGATCTTTGTTATCGGTCGATCTGCGGGGTTTGAGCATGTGTATATCAGTGGCTGATTTTGTTTTCTTTTATCAGATCTGTGTTATCGGTCGATCTGCAGGGCTTGAGCATGTGTATATCAGTGGCTGATTTTGTTTTCTTTTATCAGATCTGTGTTATTGGTCGATCTGGGGGGCTTGAGCATGTGTATATCAGTGGCTGATTTTGTTTTCTTTTATCAGATCTGTGTTATCGGTCGATCTGGGGAGCTTGAGCATGTGTATGTCAGTGGCTGATTTTGTTTTCTTTTATCAGATCTGTGTTATCGGTCGATCTGGGGGGCTTGAGCATGTGTATGTCAGTGGCTGATTTTGTTTTCTTTTATCAGATCTGTGTTATCGGTCGATCTGGGGGGCTTGAGCATGTGTATATCAGTGGCTGATTTTGTTTTCTTTTATCAGATCTGTGTTATCGGTCGATCTGGGGGGCTTGAGCATGTGTATGTCAGTGGCTGATTTTGTTTTCTTTTATCAGATCTGTGTTATCGGTCGATCTGTAGGGCTTGAGCATGTGTATGTCAGTGGCTGATTTTGTTTTCTTTTATCAGATCTGTGTTATCGGTCGATCTGTAGGGCTTGAGCATGTGTATGTCAGTGGCTGATTTTGTTTTCTTTTATCAGATCTGTGATATTGGTCGATCTGCGGGGCTTGAGCATGTGTATATCAGTGGCTGATTTTGTTTTCTTTTATCAGATCTGTGTTATCGGTCGATCTGTAGGGCTTGAGCATGTGTATATCAGTGGCTGATTTTGTTTTCTTTTATCAGATCTGTGTTATCGGTCGATCTGTAGGGCTTGAGCATGTGTATATCAGTGGCTGATTTTGTTTTCTTTTATCAGATCTGTGTTATCGGTCGATCTGTAGGGCTTGAGCATGTATCAAGTGCCTTTGGCTGCTGATGTTGGTGTGTCCATTTTGTTTTCAATATTTAGTCAATATTACTAATATGGGTACATGTTCTGCTCTACTGTGCTCCAATGTTGTTTAAATCAAAATGTTGTAACTGTTTGAATTGCAGTCAGTCGATGTTGAAAAAGGCACAGGAAGTGTCATAAAACAGCCATTAAAAAAAAACATTGACAAGAATGGAACTGACCCCAAAGTTAAACAAACTTTTCTTTCTTTCTTTAGTTGTATTGCTCACATTCACCATCTCAAAAGTCAATTTACAAAACACATCATAAGATATCCTAAAAGACATAGGGCTAGATTACATGTTAGAGCGGGACGCAAGTTGAAAGTAAACGACTGCACTAATCAACATATATAATATATATATACAGTATATATACACACACATATATATTTACTTTTGACCCCTTTCCAGTTAAATACCTTGAAACAAGAAATATAATTTTTATTCCGTTTTAATACTTTTTAATGTTTCATTGTGTTTTGAACATAAATACTTTACATTCCAATGTTCTTCACATTGAAGATATTATTTTTATTTTTTAATATATATCTCAATATATATATATATATATATTAGGGATGAACGAAGGTTTTGTAACATTTGAAAAATGAAATTAATTTTAACACATTCGTTCGTTCATTTCGAATTTTGAATGTTTGTAAAACATTCTAACATTTATTTAATGTATTCAAATTAAGCAATATTCTAATTCGAAAATTTTTAATTTAAATATTTATAATAATATTTCTAATGTTTTCTTTAAATATAATATTCAAATTACGCATTATTCAAATTTGAAAATTTCAAATTTATATATTTGTAATAGTATTTAGAATGCTTTCTTTAAATGTAATATAATTGAATTATGCAATATTCGAATTTGAAAAATTCGAATTTATATATTTATAATAGTATGTCTAAGGCTTTCTTTAAATGTAATATTCAAATTATGCAATATTCGCTATTTGAAAAATTTTAATTTATATATTTGTATCTATTATGTATCAATTTCCAAATTTCCTACCACATGAACTATTGAACTTCTGAATAGTATTTGTTAAATAATTTTTTTTTTATTTTGAATGTGGACTTTCAATCTAATTTTGAACATCTGAAATCAAAAGTGACATTCGAAAACTATAAATAGCATTCAATTATAGAATTTTTAAGAATATTCGTTCTTATCATCATTCGATTATGTCTGATGAAACCGGAGTTATAGCCGAGAAACGCGTTGCCCTTTGTTTTTTAAGTATTTTTAAATAAATATTTTTTTTAACTTTAGCACAGTGGTAGCAACTTTTGTCTTCCAATTTGAGCTTTTTTGACTTCAAACAAGCCTTGCATCCAGTCTGGGATCTAGCCGGTACTGGAATATCTGGAGAAAAGGTGAGCTGATTCACCCAGAGATATCAGCTTGTTACTACCAGCACATAGGTGTGCTATTGCCAATGTGAGTATCCCTTTGGCTTTGGTTTACATATATTCTGCACCTTATTTTGGTTGATCTACACATGAGGTGCCCCTCTGTTTTGTGTTTCACTTTACGATTATGTAAATCAAATTTCTACAATAACATTCGTACTAACATTCGAATTTGAATATAAACACATTTGCCCATCCCTAATGTATTGATATATATTTTACAAAAAAAGGACATTTTCTTCTAAGTGAAGTACATTGGAATGTAAAGTATTCATAACTACCTTCAGCATTAGCACTGTTGGTCTACTGCGGTGTCTGGTTAGCGCGCTCCATTGAAGTTTTAAAAGAAGAAATTAGCAAGGTCACAATATCCAAAGTCCTGAAGTAGGGGGGCATTGGACTTTTGTAAGATAACTTTTTACTTTCAACTTGTAATAAAGTCACTAACCCGCCTACATTAAAAGTTTACTTTTAGTGAAGTTAGCATGCGAGCAGAAGTAAAAGTGCGCCACTTGTAATCTAGCCCATAGTATACTCTTACAATGGCTTTTGTGTCATAACACAATCAGAAAAAGCTCATATCCCCATTGTATTATAAGTATGTAGAGTGGATCCTGTGGTTTTGCGGCATGGTGCAGTTTTGTTTACCTTTTCTACTGATGCATATCGGCTGGCGAGTTGTTTCCGTAAATCTGCTATGTGGTGGTCAAACTTCCTCATGTCCTTTTTGAAGTTTTCTCTGAAATTTAATAATGGTTTCTCTACTTCACTTTGTAACTGCAAAAAAAAAAAAAGATGAGAAAATGTTTTTCTTTGCTATATCTACATTTAACACTGAGTAATCATTTATGTATACATGTGTACAAATTGTTTCAAGACTAATATAAGACAGGTGGAAATTGAAATGTGCATGGCTAGATTTCAACCTCAGCAAACAGCAGCCAGACAGGAAGCGATGAATAGTAGCAACACTTAATGCTGGCTGTGGTACTGGGATTTTGTAAGATCCAGTCGCAGAACATGCTAATTTCTAAGCCCTTGAAGGCCGCCTTTTATCTCAGTGCATTTTGACAGTTTTTCCACAACTAGATAGTGCTAGTTCTTGTGTGCTATGTGTGCTCACTCCCATGAAGTTATTTATGAGTCAGCACTGATTGGCTAAGATTCAAAAGAACTGAAATAAGGGTCAGTCTGCGGAGGCTTAGATACAAGGTAATAACAGAGGTAAAAAGTGTAGTAATATAAGGATATGTAAAACTGGGGAATGGGTAATAAAGGGATGATATATCTTTTTAAACAATACAAATTCTGGAGTAGACTGTCTCTTTAAGGAAATGATAGGACATCCAGGATGAAATATTAGAAAGACAGTCAGTGACACGAGTTAGCAAGGGAGGGGATAGGTCTGGTGCAGAGATGTAGATTTGGGTATCATCAGCACACAAATGGTATTGAAACCCATGGGAATATATTAAGGAACCTAAGGATGATTTATAAATTAAAAAGAGAAGGGGACCAAGGAGAAAGCCTTGAGGTACCCCAACAGAAAGTGGTAAAGGGTCAGAGGATGTGCCAGAGAAGGTTACACTAAAGCTCCAGGTAGGAGGAGAACCACAAGAGGGCTCTGTCCAAGATGCCGAAGGATTAGAGGGTTTGGAGGAAGAGAGAATTTACTTTATTCTACTTGTATCCTTTGTTGAAAGCATACCAAGGTAAACCCAGGAGCAGCAATGCACTACTGGGAGCTAGCTGGGGATTGGTAGCTACATACATATGCCTCTTGTCATTGTCTCACCAAATGTGTTCAGCTGGTGCCAAGTATTGCATTGCTGCTTTTGAAAATAACTTTAAAGGGGCAGTCTACATCAAAATGTTTATTGTTTAAAACGATAGATAACCCACTCCCCAGTTTTGGACAACCAACATAATAACAATTATATTAAAGGGACACAAAACCCAATTTTTTTCTTTCATGATTCAGATAGAACATGCAATTTTAAGCAACTTTCTAATTTACTCCTATTATACATTTTACTTTGTTCTTTTTGTATCTTTCTTTGGTCCATTTTTGGTTTGGCACCTGGGTAGCACTTTCTGATTGGTGGCTAAATGTAGCAAGCGTTACCCAGGTGTTGAGCCAAAAATGGGCCGGCTATAAGCTTACATTCCTACTTAAAATGGCATGCTCTATCTGAAAACTGTCAAAATGCACTGAGATAAGTGGCTGCCTTCAAGGGCTTAGAAATTAGCATATGAGCCTACCTACGTATAGCTTTTAACAAGGAATACCGGGGGCCCGATCCGATATGCAGTGTCGCATGCAAAAGCCGGCAACGCCAAATATTGCGCTGGTTTGGTATCCTATATACGGCGTAACATAGAAGTTACGCTCGTATATTTCACCCTTCGGCCGTAGTTTTTTGGCCCATAGAGTGATATACCAAACCCGCGCAGTTTGGTATCCAATATACAGCGTAAGGACTTATGTGGCGAAAATGGAGAAATCTTACTCCATTTTCACCTATGCAGGCGTAGTAAGCCTTACGCTGAGTATTGGAGCCCCGTAACTCCCTAAACTGGCTGCAAAATAAAACCTAACACCTAACGCATGCGCAATGTCTATCTACCTGTCAACCGCAATCCCCCGCCGCCATCTTTAATAAAGTGTTTAACCGCTAAACCGCCGCTCCCGGACCCTGCCGCCACCTATATTATATGTATTACCCCCTAATCTAACCCCCCTACACCACTGCAACCTATATTATATGTATTACCCCCTAATCTGACCCCCTTACACCGCCGCCACCTATATTAAATTTATTAACCCCTAATCTGACCCCCCTACACCGCCGCCACCTATATTAATTTTATTAACCCCTAATCTGATCCCCCTATACCGCCACCACCTATATTAATTTTATTAACCCCTAATCTGACCCCCCTACACCGCCGCCACCTATATTAATTTTATTAACCCCTAATCTGATCCCTCTACACCGCCGCCATCTATAATAATTTTATTAACCCCTAATCTGAGCCCCCTACCCCGCCGCCACGTATTTTAAATATATTACCCCCTAATATGATCCCCCTACACCGCCGCCACCTATATTAAATTTATTAACCCCTAATCTAATCCCCCTACACCGCCGCCACCTATATTAAATATATTAACCCCTAATCTAATCCCCCTACACCGCCGCCACCTATATTAAATATATTAACCACTAAACCTAAGTCTAACCCTAACACCCCCTAACTTAATTATTATTGAAATAAATCTAAATAATATTAATATTATTAACTAAATTATTCCTATTTAAAACTAAATACTTACCTATAAAATAAACCCTAAGATAGCTACAATATAATTAATAATTACATTGTAGCTATTTTATAGTTTATGTTTATTTTACAGGTAACTTTGTATTTATTTTAACTAGGTACAATAGCTATTAAATAGTTAATAACTATTTAATAGCTACCTAGTTAAAATAATTACAAAATTACCTGTAAAATAAATCCTAACCTAAGTTACCATTACAACTAACACTACCCTATCAATAAATTAATTAAACTACAATTATCTCAACTAAAATACAATTAAATACACTAAACTATATTACAAAAAAAAACCCACTAAATTACAAAAATTAAAAAAAGATTACAAGAATTTTAAGCTAATTACACCTAATGTAAGCACCCTAATAAAATAAAAAAGCCCCCCAAAATAATAAAATTTCCCTACCCTAAACTAAATTACAAAAGTAATCAGCTCTATTACCAGCCCTTAAAAGGGCCTTTTGCGGGGCATTGCCCCAAAGTAATCAGCTCTGTTACCTGTAAAAAAAAGAACAACCCCCCCATTACAACCCACCAACCACACACCCCTACTCTAAAACCCACCCGATCCCCCTTAAAAAAAACCTAAGTCTAACCCCCAAGTGGTCCTTACCTGTCCTGAAGACCGGCGGAGATGGTCCTGTTCCAGGCGGAGAAGTCTTCTTCCAAGCGGCGACATCTTCTTCTTCCAGGAACCAGCCGGCGCGGAGTGGAGGAGTTGAAGACCGATGACCACAGAGCTGAAGACCGTCCACTCTGGAACTGAAGACCGGCAATGCTGGAACTGAAGATCGTCAACATTGGAACTGAAGACCGGAGCCATGGAGCGTGGAGGATCCTCTTCATACGATCTCCGCCGTACACTGAATAGGAATTCAAGGTACGCGATTAAAAATGGCGTCCCTTGAATTCCTATTGGCTGATTTGAGCCTTCAAATTCAAATCAGCCAATCGGATGAGAGCTACTTTAATTCTATTGGCTGATTTGAATAGCCAATAGAATAAGAGCTACTGTAATTATATTGGCTATTCTAATCAGCCAGACTTAGGTTTAGTGGTTAATATATTTAATATAGGTGGCGGCGGTGTAGGGGGATCAGATTAGGGGTTAATACATTTAATATAGGTGGCGGCGGTGTAGGGGGATCATATTAGGGGTTAATATATTTAAAATAGGTGGGGGCGGTGTAGGGGGAACCATATTAGGGGGTAATATATTTAAAATAGGTGGTGGCGGTGTAATGGGATCATATTAGGGGGTAATATATTTAAAATAGGTGGCGGTGGGGTAGGGGGCTCAGATTAGGGGTTAATATAGTTAATGTAGGTGGCGACGGTGTAGGGGGATCAGATTAGGGGTTAATAGAGTTAATATAGGTGGCGGCGGTGTAGGGGGTCAGATTAGGGGTTAATACATTTAATATAGGTGGCGACGGTGTAGGGGGGTCAGATTAGGGGTTAATAAATTTAATATAGGTGGCGGCGGTGTAGGGGGATCATATTAGGGGTTAATATATTTAAAATAGGTGGGGGCGGTGTAGGGGGAACCATATTAGGGGTTAATATATTTAAAATAGGTGGGGGCGGTGTAGGGGGAACCATATTAGGGGGTAATATATTTAAAATAGGTGGTGGCGGTGTAGGGGGCTCAGATTAGGGGTTAATTTAGTTAATGTAGGTGGCAACGGTGTAGGGGGATCAGATTAGGGGTTAATAGAGTTAATATAGGTGGCGGCGGTGTAGGGGGGTCAGATTAGGGGTTAATACATTTAATATAGGTGGCGGTGGGGTCCGGGAGCGGCGGTTTAGGGGTTAATACATTTATTGTTAGGAGTGAGAGGGGGGATTGCAGATAGAGGGGTATATGTGTCGGGCTATTTTTGGGAGGCGTGTTAGACAGTAACGGGAGATTTAATATTTTAGTTAGTTTTTTTAGGCGGCGGCAGTTTCTAAAGTGCCGTAAGTCACTGGCGACTCTAGAAATTTGTACTTACGCTGATTTCTGGACATCGCTAGTTTGTCTGACTTACAGCACTTTAGCAACTGTCGGCAGCGTATATGTGATAGGTCGATGTGCGAGGTGAAACTACGGGTGGTGCAGGTTTCCACGCTGCGCCGTATATCGGATCGCGCCCCAAGAGAACAAATTTTATTATAAAAGTAAATAGGAGAGTTGTTTTAATTAAAATTGCAAGCCCTATCTGAATCATGCAAGTTTAATTTTCACTTGACTGCCCCTTTAACTATGTATTTAAACACTTTGCAAGCCATAGTGCAATATTACATTTTAATAACACATTAGAGCATTTTATTTTTACAATTTGAGTCACATTTTCCTCTTCGTTAGCTTTGTTTCCTAGAACATAAACACTTTTCCAAAACACTGCGCAACCTGTACTGTTATATGTCAAGAATATAGTGTGTTCCTTTGAGCAGGGGACTTGTTAGACTGCAGCTTCCAACAGCTCATAAAATAAAGTAACAACCTACACAAGAAAAGGCCGCAGTGAGTAGTTATGAGTTGGCGCAGCTGTTCATCAAAACGCATAGAAAACGTCTCCTTTTTAAAAATAGTTCTCTTGCATGTTTGGCAGGGAGAATCCTGAAGGTTATCTTAATTGAACAACTCAGAAAATATAAGGATGACATCAAATGCACATAAAGCTATTATGGCTCAAGAAAACTCCAGCAACTTCTCAGAAGTGGAAATGACTTTGGCCTCTAAGCAACTTCAGAGCCTTTGCAGTTGTTAAAGGGACAGTCAACACCAGAATTTTTGTTGTTTAAAAAGATAGATAATCCCTTTATTACCCATTCCCCAGTTTTGCATAACCAATAGTTATATTAACCCCTTAGTGACCAGACCATTTTTCAATTTTCTTTCCGTTAAGGACCAGGACTGTTTTTACATTCCTGCGGTGTTTGTGTTTAGCTGTAATTTTCCTCTTACTCATTTACTGTACCCACACATATTATATACCGTTTTCCTCGCCATTAAATTGACTTTCAAAAGATATCATTATTTTCATCATATATAATTACTCTAATTTTTTTTATAAAATATGATGAAAAACACTTTCTCTAACTTTGACCCCCAAAATCTGTTACACATCTACAACCACCAAAAACACCCATGCTAAATAGTTTCTAAATTTTGTTCTGAGTTTAGAAATAACCGATGTTTACATGTTCTTTGCTTTTTTGTGAGTTATAGGGCAATAAGTACAAGTAGCACTTTGCTATTTCCAAACCATTTTTTTTTCAAAATTAGCGATAGTTACATTGTCACACTGATATCTGGCAGGAATCCCTAAATAACCCTTCACATGTATATTTTCATGCCACCATTTCGCCGCCAAATGCGATCAAATAAAAATATAGTTAACTTTTTCACAAACTGTAGGTTTCTCACTGGAATTATTTAGAAACAGCTTGTGCAATTATGGCACAAATGGTTGTAAATGTTTATCTGGGATCCCCTTTGTTCAGAAATAGCAGATATATATGGCTTTGGCAATTAGAAGGCCGCTAAAGGCTGCTGCGCACCACACTTGTATTATGCCCAGCAGTGAAGGAGTTAATTAGGAAGCTTGTAGGGTTAATTTTAGCTTTAGCCCACCTGACACATCCCACCCCCTGATCCCTCTCAAACAGCTCTCTTCCCTCACCCACCCCCCAAAAGTCACCCCATCTTAAGTACTGGCAGAAAGTCTGCCAGTATAAAAATAAAAGCTTTTTTTTTTTTTTTTTTGGTAATTAATTTATTACATATTTTCTGCAGTGTAGGATCACCCCTAAACACCTAACCTCCCTGAGTCCCCCCAAACAGCCCTCTAACCCTCCCCCCTCTACCTATTTGCCACCATCTTTGGTACTGGCAGCTGTCTGCCAGTACCCAGTTTGCTCTAAATTATTGTATTTAAAAAAAAAAAAACAACAGTAGTGTAGCATCCCCCCTCATTAGCAAACCCCCCTCCCAGATCCCTTTACAGACATGGTACCCACATAGGATCCCGATCTCCTCCTTCCCTATCCTGCCTGCCGTGATGTAGTGTGGCGTGGCGGTCCCACCCGCTACCCGCCCCCTTCAACCCCCTTCCCTCCTCCTCCAGCGAGTGGCCTTCTCTGCATTGGTTGCTTTGCAAAGGGTGTTGTACGATGCCTCAATATCGAGGCATTACTGTAATACCCTGAAAGCGGCTGGAATCGGTCACAATCGCTTCCAGCGCTTGAAACCCCTGAAAACGTACCAGGCATGTCCTTGGTTGTTAACTACCAGTATTTGTAGGACGTTCCTGGTACGTCCTTGGTCATTAAAGGGTTAATATACTTTTTACCTCTGTGATTATCTTGTATCTGAGCCTCTGCAAACTGTGCCCTTATTTCAGTTCTTTTGACAGACTTGCCTTTTAGCCAATCAGTGCTGACTCCTAGGTAACTTCACTAGCGTGAGCTCAATGTTATCTATATGACACATGAAATAATGCCCTCTAGTGGTGAAAAACTGTCAAAATGCAATCAGATTAGAGGCGGCCTTCAATGTCTAAGAATACGAGCCTACCTAGGTTTAGCTTTCAACTAAGAATACCAAGAGAACAAAGCAAGATTGGTGATAAAAGTAAATTGGAAAGTTGTTTAAAATTACATCAAGAAAGTTTATTTTGGACTTGACTGTCCCTTTAAAGGGACACTAAACCCAAAATGTTTTTTTTCATGATTCAGATAGATCATATAATTTTCTAATTTGCTTGATTCTCTTGGTGTCATTTTTTTGAAGAAGCAGTAATGCACTACTTGGAGCTAGCTGAAAGCCAATGAAAAGAGCCATATATGTCCATCCACCAATCAGCAGCTCCGAGGCTACAATGATACAAAGAGAATTAAACAAATTAGATAATATGAATAAATTGAAAAGTTATTTAAAATTGCATGCTATTCCTGGACCATGAAAGAAAAACATGGGTTTCCTGTCCCTTTAAAGTACGAAACCTTAAATTTGTCTTTCATAATTCAGATAGCGTGTACAATATTAAAGAACTTTTCAATTTACTTCTATTATATAACTGATTTTGTTCCTTTGGTATGGTTTGTTGAAAAACAGGTAGATATGCTCAGGAGTGTGCATGTGTCTGGAACTCTTTATAGCAGCAGTTTTGAAATGTTATACAATGTGCAAATACTGCTGCCATCTAGTGCTCAAAAGCGTTCTGCCATGTTAGTTCTCCAGACATGTGCAAGCTAGCTACCTAGGTATTCCCAAAAAATACCATGAGAAAAAAGTACATTTGATTAAAAAAATATATAAGTACAAGTGATTAATTGTGCAATCATTAAGCAGCAGATGCTGCAACGCTGACCATTAAAATGGGCAGACAGGGTCCCTGTCTGGGAACATTGTCTGCCCATATGTTTATCACTATAGATCTGTATGCCATATTAAGTAGTATAACATTGATACATGGGATTTCACAACTGTTTTGTACTGCCCAGGGATTAAAGGGACATTATTTTTTCTTAAAATGAGTTGGACACCTAAAAGGGACATTTTAATGCATGTGTGTTATTTTTGCATTAGGGACCACAGTTTTCTATGTGTTTAACCCCTTTGAGCAGAACACTGCCTGTGAGACAATCAGAAAACACAGTCACACGATTTACCAATCACTGGCTGTGTTCTGCAGGACTTTATCTATGTGTTTTACCCTTGCAAATATGTATCTTTATACAGCAATATATCTATCTATTACACACACACACACATATATATATATATATATATATATATATATATATATATATATATATATATATATATATATATATATATATATATATATATAAATAAAAAAATTACATATTATATATAAAGGGCCAAATTACAAGTGGAGTGGTAAATATTGTTGTGTAATACCAGTGCACACATATGTACATATATTTACTGGGAGCACACAGTTCCCATTGACCGCAATGTAATGCACTTTTCAGTGCCGTGTTTTTCTAACACCCCACTCCCACCAACTTTAGATGCAAAATACTGCGTAATGCAGTAATTTACTGCCATCTTTAATTTTTAATAAAATACACCAGACAGTATTTTAAGGGCATTTGGGCATATTTATAAAATTAACCAGAGATCTGACTAATTTAGCGCTCCTCTTGTAATCTAGCTTAAAGTGTATTATCACAATATATAATCCAAATATATATATATACAAATATTTGAATTATAAATTGTGATAATACACTTTTGTTAGGTGATATTCTTGTCACGTCTTTTTAGGATAAGATAAGTTTGAGCAAATTAATATGTAAATGTTCTCCAGATTTATTATATATATATTATTTATATTTGAGTAGACTAATAGCACTATTATTACGTATGTGTGTTACATTATGTAGTGTAGATATCTTGCACTCATGGCGATTTGTTATTTTAGTTATATACGTTGTATTTTAGTTTTTTTATAATGTTAATTAATTTGATATGCTTTTATAGCTATCATTGTAAGCCCTGTAGATGTGAATTTGTGACAGGCAGTCTCATTTATTTTAAATGAAGATATTTATTGGCACATGCACTATTTAAGGGATACCCAAGGCGAGTAAATTTAAGATATTTTGTATTATGTTAGAATACATAAACTGAGTGAATTGATCGGATTAGTGTTGAAGCATTTGGTATTTCACAGCCATATTTGTTTGCCTGCTATGAAAAATTGGAGGTTGTTGTCTTAGAAACGTTTGGCGACTCGATTGGCTACATATTTTACATGTCAAGCATTGACTAGAAGAAAAACATGTGACCGTCCGTTGCTATAATGACGCGTCACTTGATTGATATCTGATACACAAGTTAATATCGATCCTCTTAGAAGCTAATCATTGATCAAAAGAAAAAAACACATGAACGTTGTTATAGCGACGGTGTGTTCACTTAATTGAAATCAGACCTACAAGTTAATATAGATCTTCTTATGAGTGTATATTATATCGAGACATAACGTAGATAATTCACGCATGTGCAATCTGGGCAGGCACTAACAGGTTGCCTTTGATACTTGTTTTTTTTTGATTGGTCACAATGTATTTAAAAGTCCGGAATTATGGTTATACAAATATTAAGCCTGATGAAATGATCCTGTTGTGATCGTGACACGCATTTACATGTTTGTTTTTTAGTTTGGACATTAGATGTAGTAACTTCTTCGAGCCTTACAGAGTTTGCTAACTGGTGAGTTTCTGACACATCAGCTGCCTGTTAAGCACCATTCTGCTTTTGTTGATTCTCTTTTGTGGGTATCCTTTAAAGGAATACTAAACCCATTTTTTCTTTTATGATTCGGATAGAGCATGCAATTTTAAGCAACTTTCGAATTTACTCCTATTATTCTACGTTCTCTTGGTATCTTTATTTGAAAAGCAAGAATTAAAGCTTAGGAGCCTTCCCATTTTAAGTTCAGCATCTGGGTAGCGCTTGATGATTGGTGGCTAAATGCAGCCACAATCAGCAAGCGTTATCCAGGTAGCTGAACCAATAATGGGCCGGTTCCTATGCTTGCATTCCTGCTTTTCAAATATAGATACCAAGAGAACAAAGAAAAAAATGATAATAGGAGTAAATTCGAAAGTTGCTAAAACTGCATGTTCTATCTGAATAAAAGAAAAAAATAGGTTTCATTTCCCTTTAATCTGTTTTTTCTAATAACTCTTTCATTTAAGTGATCCTTAGGATAAGGAAGAGGTCTTTTTGTTTTCTTACACAGGATTGGCCAGTGATATCAGTTAGCTGGGAGGCTGCTAATTATTCTAGTCTGCTTTGTTTGCACTTCTTTATATACGTTTGTGTTTGTCCTGCAAACCAGTGTTTTATTGCACCAAGAGGCGCCCTTGTATACAGAAGGTTTTAACCCCTATGGAACCAAGGAGCTGACTCTATATCGTTTTTGGGACTATTTTATAACAAACTAATAACTAAGATTTTTTGGTAAACTATTTTATTCTTAAAAAGCTGATTAAGATGTGTTATGTATGGATATATTAACCATTAACTTTCCACATATAGACTTCTAAGGACTTCTAAGGACAGAGTGCTCCCTTTTTTCTTTCTTTTTTGTATTTTATAATATATTTATGTTATGTTTGGTGCAACTTTTTATTTAGCCCTAACCCTTTACACAAGGTATTCAGTCACGCTAACCCAGAGAGCGCAGATTTAGTGCTTGTGTGCCTGAAATTTCAATATCGTGTGCACGCTATTGTTAGCACGCCACTTGTAATCTAACCCAGTATCGGCACAAACCTTTATTGCTGCAATAATTTGTTTTTGTGTATATTAATTATATGCAGATTGATTGTCACTGAGCAGTTAAAAAGAAATAAAACAACACATATTAAACCAATTTTTTCCTCCATGGCTTGTGCACGTGCAATATACTTAACAGTGAGAAGGTGCATATTACTGTAGGTGCTGGATACATTGTTTGGATGATGTCATGGAACTAATTTCACATACAGGGCATCCAAAGCTCATGTGTACAAAACCTAATCTCCATGGCAATATGCTGTAAATTTTCATGCTGAGTCCCACTGTCGAGTGTCACTAAATACGACATTTATGGGGTCTGACAGTAAAATAAATACACACATTAACAATGTAACATTATTTATTACCTTTGAAGAAAATTTGAGATGCACCTCAGCTTCGTCAGCTAAACTCTTCTTTACTTGCGTCCAAGCCTCTCCCAACGTTCTGTAACGTAAAAAAATAAAAGAAAAATGTTATTGCATAAAATGTATTGCTTTGATGTAAGTGTCTCAAAAGAAAATGTATGATACTGCCTACTTACTACAGTGTATTGTAAGCAGAACTTTTTGTTAAATGAACAAAATGTAGCGTTCATGTCCGCCGCACATCGATAAATGCCAACTGCATACGCTGTCGGCATTTATCATTGCACAAGCATTTCACTAGAAATGCTTGTGCAATGCTGCCCCATTCACATTTGCGGCCAATCGGTCTCTATCAGGGGGTGTCAATCAACCCGATCGTATGCGATCGGGCGGATAGCTATCCGCTGCCTCAGAGGTGGCGGACAAGTTAAGGAGCAGTGGTCTTAAGGCTCGTGCGGAAACAGATACATTCTGCTGAATACGGGGCTTGCTAAATCGGCCCCTAAGGCTCCCATTTATTAAGGTGTGAGAGGATAAAGTTACACTAACGAGGGACCATCAGCTACCTACATTTATTATGGCATAATAAAGACTTCTGGGATGTTCTTGGCCTCTGATATGCTGCAGTACTAGGGCTCAAATGCAGCTTTCAGAGTTTGATTAATGACGGCTATGGGCTAGATTATGATTGGAGCACAAACGTTTGCGCCTGAGCGATAAGGGGTATATCGCGAGGGTTTGCGCTAATTGGGCGTACCTCTTGTATGACGAGTTGAAAGTAAAAATGATCGTGTGAGCGCAATCGTGATTTACGCTAGAATCATTACTGCAACTTCAGAGCTCATGGTATCCCTTGTTGAAAAAGAATACGCACATATCCTGCACTAGTGGGAGCTGCTGCTGATTGGTGCCTGCACACATTTGTCTCTTGTGATTGGCTAACTAGATGTGTTCAGCTAGTGGCCAGTAGTGCAGTGATGGATAACAAGATAATTAAGCAAATTTGATAATAGAAGTAAATTGGAAAGTTGTTTGAAATTGTTTGCTGTGTCTGAATCATGAAAGAAAATGTTGGGGTTTCCTGACCCTTTAACTGTTTGGTGAAACATAAAAGTCTGACAGTACTAAAATAAAAGGCTTTTTTTCCTGCATTGTAGGATCCCCTCTAACCCCTCCCAAAAGATCTCTAAACCTCCCCCCTCTACTTATTAGCAGCCATCTTAGGTACTGGCAGCTGTCAGTACCCAGTTTGCAGTAATTTTAATTTTGTTTTATAAAAAGAAAACCACAAAAACATGTTTTTATGTTGTGTAGCTGCTCCCTATCTCCCCCCTCCACATCCGAGATTATATCTGTCCCTACCCCCCCTTCACATCTAGGATCCCCCCTCCCTTCCACCCACTACCACCCCCTCCCGCCCCCCTCCAGCGATGGGCCATAATTGTGATGGCTTCCAGATGCTTTCAGGATAGACCGCCTGGTACCCCAAATGAGTACCTCTGTCAGAACACTTCCCTTGTCCTGGACATCCCTTTATCCAGAGCAATAGCTCCTGGTATCTCCCTTTGACCGCAGTCTAAAGTTATAGGTGAACAGAAGGGGTCTGAGCACAAAATGAACACTTTATTTAAAAGCAGCACACAGATTTATACACTCTGACATTCCAGAGTCACAGAGCTTCAGCATAAAGAGGGAAGTGTTTAAATAGTAAAACAAACATATGAACAATACATCAATCCTCTAACAATTGTCTATTCACAGGTAAAACAGATTAACATATCAAGCTTATTAACTGGGGAACACAATCAGTTTACCCAGACAGACTCCTGAGACACAATCAGATCTGAAACATAAATAAAATACATCTTATTACAAAATATAAAAAACAGCTTTTATTAACTATTAAGCCCGTTATGCCCAGACAGAGTTATAAAAGTACATGCGGTGTCCAGCATATAACATTCAACATTTCCCTGCAGTCTCTGGGTATCCTTAAAGTGAAAATAAATCCTAGTGTTTTACAATTGCTAGGATTTACTATTGAAACAAATAAAGGGCACTTTCATTCATAAAGTATAAGATACTTCATGTAGAAAGCTTCTTTATTTGATTCAATTGATCGCCGCTCTTAGCTCCTACAGCAGCGCATGGCTAAAAATGTTTGGCTAAGAGGTGATGTTTTCACCTTTTAGCCAATAGCCGTGCTGTAAATTTGGCTCCCATGGGCGCCAAGCCGGATTTACCGCACAGCTATTGGCTAAAAGGTGAAAACGTCACCTCTTAGCCAAACATTTTTTAGCCGTGGGCTGCTGTATGAGCTAAGAGCGGCAATCGATTGAATTATTATTATTATTAGGTGTTTGTAGAGCGCCAACAGATTCCGCAGCGCTGTAAACATAGTCGGTGTACAGGATAGCTTTTGTAGGGGTCAAGTGGGTAGAGGGCCCTGCCGAGAGTTTCACTGTTGTAGTCGGCTCTTATGAAGCGATCTTTAAACAGCTGGGCCCATAAACTTACATTCTAAGGGGTTCAAGGGGAAAGCAATGGAGTTAGGAAAGGTTAGTGTTGGTTGTATGCATCCCTGACTAGTAGAGTTTTTAAGGAGTGCTTGAAGCTGTTAAAACTAGGGGAGAGTCTTTGATTGAATCAAATAAAGGAGCTTTCTACATGAAGTATCTTATACTTCATAAATGAAAGTGCCCTTTATTTTTTTCAATAGTAAATCCTAGCGTTTGTAAAATGCTAGGATTTACTTTCACTTTAAGCCCATGTACCCCTGCCCAAAGAATGTTCCATAACAGGCCCTCAGATCTTGGTTACTCACATCACATATCTCCCCCTTCGGAAGGAGACTAACACAGGAGGAGACCCCAGATGAGTTGGCTTCATAGTTAGTCCATAGATCCATTCCCCCAATGCCCGTATCCACACAGTACCCCAAACAAATTGTCCCAAATAGAGCATCACTCACCCGACCGACCTCTGTCTCTCTCATAGAACATACCCACTGCTGGGGACAAGTGCCGAGTGTCCTTTCAGTCCCTGGAGAGAACACAGGTGGAGACTGTAGTCCCATCCACTTGTACTGGATAGGAATCTCCCATTGCTTGTGAAAAGAGAGGCTGACATCTCTCTGTCCCAATGCCAGCTCCTCCACTGGGATTGCTGCATGCTTCTCCGGTTGCTCTACCAGTGTGAGGCTGTCATTCCTGTTTTCTGTGGTTGCGGTTAGGGGTGGGCAACAACACTCTGCCCTGTTGCCTGTTCTTCTGCTGGGTAATCCGAATCTGACACCTCAAAAGAAAAGTCAATTATATCCACAATCTCTGTGTCCTGCTGGGTAGATAACAGGGTGACTAGGGTTCACATGCCAGGGGCTTGGTGATCTGGGCTGACTTCCCCATGTCCCTGCACTCCACGTGTGGAGACCACTGTCTCAACCACACCTCCTGGACCAACATCCATGGATATTAAGTCCACTAGATCCGATGCCTCTGAAGTAATTAAAGGACCACTTTCCAACAGTTCTAGGTAATCCACCTTAAGGTAGCATTCCTGATAGATAAGCCATGTCAGGTCAGGCCCTAAGGCAAGTGCTTCTGATGGCTGTAACAGCTCCTGCCTCTTGCTTTGAATGTCCCAGAATCGATATCCCTCTCGACTACCAAAGTAAACTTTCTCCTTAAATGCTTGCCATAAGCCGGGACACCAAAGTCATCACCTTCCGGGGAATAGTGCATTTCTGCCATCGACTGCCACTTGTCTGCAAAACAATATAATGCTCTGTAACCATCCTCGAGCTCGACATCTCTTTGCACCAGACACTTCAGTTCGGCTATCCTCTCACCTGTGAGTTGTCCTCTCAGTAAGCAGAGCAGCAAGTTTACCTGGTCCCCGAAGCGCTGTTCTGGGGAGGGCAAGACTTTGCCTCTGCAGCCATACCAATTCTCCAGTGCATCTTCCCACATCTCTAGCCAGATCAGGGCACTCCATTCCAGGAACATCTTCTCTGGAACTGGCCCTCCTAGCACAGCAAGGGTGACTTTGACTTGCGGCTTGAAGTGTCATATCGGAACTTCCCATTTAGAGGTATCTGATCCCAGGATCTCAGCTGTCTGAATATTCCGATACCTGGTGATATGCTTCACCACCTCAGCATACGTTACAGGGACTGCTGCTTCAGATGGGTTGACTCCGTAGATTGACAACCTTCTCTGCACTCTGCTGTGGAATTTTTTTCCTCCGCATCATCCATAATCATCTGGCTGCGATCCTTCATTGGCTGCCATTGATGCATCTTTGTAGTGCTGCTTAGGGACTGATAGCTAGGCAGCACATCCCTCGAACCTAGCTTGTCCTGTGCAGAAATAGTTTCGTCAAGGTGGGTCAGCACTTGCTGCATTCACCATAGGAGCTCAGCTTCCATAGCTGCAGGTGACAGTGTCGCTCCTCCTCTGTCAGCAGAACAAGAAATCAATCCCAGCGCTTGCCACCAAATGTAATGGACTGCCTGGTACCCTGAATGAGTACCTCCGTCATAACATTTCCCTTGTCCTGGACATTCCTTTATCCAGAGCAATAGCTCCTGGTATCTACCTTTGACCGCAGTCTAAAGATAGAGGTGAACAGACCTGGAGCAACACTCAGTTGTTTGAACACAAAATTAAAACTTTATTTAAAAGCAGCACATAGATTTATACAATGTACAATGCAGGTATTCCAGACAGGGATATGGGTCAGTTTCAAAGGCAACACTATCACTGAAGCATCAATGTGGGTTAAAAAGTCCAACTTTTCTTGGTAAATCGTAAAACTTACAATTTCATACAGGACACAAACTGGGGAGTGTAGGTGAAAGGACACAGCCTACGTCATCTGACGCATTTCACGCCCTGATGGCGCTTTCTCTATGACAGTGAGAAAGCGCCATCAGGGCGTGAAATGTGTCAGATGATCACATTTGGCAGTGAAATGGTGGCATTAAATATACTAAAATGGGTCTAAATCAATATTTGCTGTTGTCTACTAAAAACATTATATACATGTGAAGGGTTATTCAGGGATTCCTGGTAGATATCAGTGTTACAATGTAACTATCGCTAATTTTGAAAAAAAAAATGGTTTGGAAATAGCATAGTGCTACTTGTACTTATTGCCCTATAACTTGGAAAAAAAGCAAAGATCGTGTAAATAGTGGGTATTTCTAAACTCAGGACAAAATTTAGAAACTATTTAGCATGGGTGTTTTTGGTGGTTGTAGATGTGTAACAGATTTGGGGGGTCAAAGTTAGAAAAAGTGTGTATTTTTCCATTTTTCATCATACTTTATAATTTTTTTTATAGTAAATTATAAGATATGATGAAAATAGAAAGTCCATTTAATGGCGAGAAAAACTGCATATAATATGTTTTTACAGCAGAAATGTAAAAATAGCCCTGGTCTCAAACGGTAAGAGAATTGAAAAGTGCTGTGGTCACTAAGGGGTTAAAGGAACTTGAAACCAATTTTTTTTCTCTCTTATGATAGAGACAGAACATGCAATTGTAAGCAACTTTCCAATTGACTTATATTACATATGTATACTTTTCAACAAAGGATTCCAAGAGAACAAATCAAATTGGATAATAGAAGTAAATTAGAAAGTAGTTTAAAATTGTATGCTCTATACATAACAATCGTGAAATAATGTTTTTGTTTTATGTCCCTTTAAGTGGAGGATGCCTTACCATTACTATTTTACTTACTATTTAAAGACAACAAACAAAATGATAAGAATTTGATTAATCATGGACTAAATGTGACCTCTTTGTAGAAGAATCAAATCATTGGAAATCAAGTTTAGAGGAAATTATAGGAAGCTCCCAGCATCGGGAAACTGGTTACGTTTTATTATGTTTTCCAGACACTTCACACAGTATCAAATAACATGTATATTAAAAAGTGATTATTGTAGACAGGAGAACTTATTTTACATAAACGCTGCTTAAAGGAGCAATGTACTAGAAATGTATCTTCCCTTTTATTTGTATATAATTATTCATTTTACCTGGAGTGTATTAAATTGTTTGCTGATAGCTCCTTTGCCTTTATTTTGACATTTAAAAGGGCTGTTTTTGCAGGTGGTATTTTCATTCATACTTAAGCCACTCAGTATTCACAGCTATATCACATCCCTATCCTGATATATACAGTAAATACTGAGTAAATATGAAGAGTGTAAAGAGTTCTGGCTTCTGTGAATTTAATTGTCCAGTGGTCACTCTTAAACTAAATGTAACTGTATAGTGAAAGTCACAGCTTTGTTTCAGTACAAAGAAAGCAACAAGACAGCAAATCTGGTTTCCATAGAAACTGCTTCTATTAAAATACTAGATATATGTACTGCGGATGCACTATTTCTTACATTCAGGCCAAATTCTTATGTAATAAAAATGATTCAAATTTTGACAGTTTCTCTGGATTAAAGAGCTGGCTCCTGGCACTGTAGAGTCAGGCTTTGAGATACAAAGACTAGGCCCTGCAAGTATATGGGTCAGACTCCTTCTGAACAGGGTGAGAAAGCTTCATAACATTTTATACAATTTTTATTTGTTAATCTTTTTGGAAGTGGTGCCACAGAATGTACATTTCTGGATTTTCCTCTACATAAGGAAGGTTCTCTTAACCCCTGGAAGAACTACATGTAGGGAAGTACAATATTACTGAGTATGTCTGTAAGGGAAGTACAGTATTACTGAGCATGTCTGTAAGGGAAGTACAATATTACTGAGCATGTCTGTAAGGGAAGTACAATATTACTGAGCATGTCTGTAAGGGAAGTACAGTATTACTGAGCATGTCTGTAAGGGAAGTACAATATTACTGAACATGTCTGTAAGGGAAGTACAGTATTACTGAGCATGTCTGTAAGGGAAGTACAGTATTACTGAGCATGTCTGTAAGGGAAGTACAATATTACTGAGCATGTCTATAAGGGAAGTACAGTATTACTGAGCATGTCTGTAAGGGAAGTACAGTATTGATGAGCATGTCTATAAGGGAAGTACAATATTACTTAGCATGTCTATAAGGGAAGTACAATATTACTTAGCATGTCTGTAAGGGAAGTACAGTATTACTGAGCATGTCTGTAAGGGAAGTACAATATTACTGAGCATGTCTGTAAGGTAAGTACAATATTATTGAGCATGTCTGTAAGGGAAGTACAGTATTATTGAGCATGTCTGCAAGGGAAGTAAAGTATTACTGAACATGTCTGTAAGGGAAGTACAGTATTACTGAGCATGTCAGTAAGGGAAGTATATTATTACTGAGAATGTCTGTAAGGGAAGAACAATATTACCAAGCATGTTTGTAAGGGAAATACAATGTTATTGAGTACAATATTACTGAGCATGTCTGTAAGGGAAGTACAATATTACCGAGCATGTCTGTAAGGGAAGTACAGTATTACTGAGCATATCTGTAAGGGAACTACAATATTTCTGAGCATGTCTGTAAGGAAAGTACAGTATTACTGAGCATGTCTGTAAGGGAAGTACAATTTTACTGAGCATGTATGTAAGAGAAGTACAATATTACTGAGCATGTCTGTAAGGGAAGTACAGTATTACTGAACATATCTGTAAAGGAACTACAATATTACTGAGCATGTCTGTAAGGCAAGTACAGTATTACTGAGTATGTCAGTAAGGGAAGTACAATATAACTGAGCATGTCTGTAAGGGAAGAACAATATTACTGAGCATGTCTATAAGGTAAGTACAGTATTACTGAGCATGTCTGTAAGGGAAGTACAGTATTACTGAGCATGTATGTAAGGGAAGTACAATATTAATGAGCATGTCTGTAAGGGACATACAATATTACTTAGCATGTCTGTAAGGGATATACAATATTACTGAGCACGGCTGTAAGGGAAGTACAATATTACTGAGCATGTCTGTAAGGGAAGTACAAAATTACAGAGCATGTCTTTAAGGGAAGTACAATATTACTGAGCATATCTCTAAGGGAAGTACAATATTACTGAGCATGTCTGTAAGGTAAGTAAAATATTACTGAGCATGTCTGTAAGGGAAGTACAGTATTATTGATCATGTCTGTAAGGGAAGTACAATATTACTGAGCATGTCTATAAGGGAAGTACAATATTAATGAGCATGTCTGTAAGGGACATACAATATTACTTAGCATGTCTGTAAGGGATATACAATATTACTGAGCACGTCAGTAAGGGAAGTACTATATTACTGAGCATGTCTGTAAGGGAAGTACAAAATTACAGAGCATGTCTTTAAGGGAAGTACAATATTACTGAGCATATCTCTAAGGGAAGTACAATATTACTGAGCATGTCTGTAAGGTAAGTAAAATATTACTGAGCATGTCTGTAAGGGAAGTACAGTATTATTGAGCATGTCTGTAAGGTAAGTAAAATATTACTGAGCATGTCTGTAAGGGAAGTACAGTATTATTGAACATGTCTGTAAGGGAAGTAAAGTATTACTGAGCATGTCTGTAAGGGAGGTACAATATTACTGAATAAATCTGTAAGGGAAGTACAGTATCACTGAGCTTGTCTGTAAGGGAAATACAATATTACTGAGCATGTCTATAAGGGAAGTACAGTATTACTTAGCATGTCTGTAAGGGAAGTACAATATTACTGAGCATGTCTATAAGGGAAGTACAGTATTACTGAGCATGTCTGTAAGGGACATACAGTATTACTGAGCATGTCTGTAAGGGAAGTACAATATTACTGAGCATGTCTGTACGGGAAGTACAATATTACTGAGCATGTCTGTAAGGGAAGTACATTATTGATGAGCATGTCTTTAAGGGAAGTACAGTATTACTGAGCATATCTGTAAGGGAAGTACAATATTACTGAGCATGTCTGTAAGGGAAGTACAATATTACTGAGCATGTCTGTAAGGAGAGTACAATATTACTGAGCATGTCTTTAAGGGAAGTGCAATATTACTGAGCATGTCTGTAAGGGAAGTACAGTATTACTGAGCATGTCTGTAAGGGAAGTACAGTATTACTGAGCATGTCTGTAAGGGAAGTACTGTATTACTGAGAATGTCTGTAAGGGAAGTAAAATATTACTGAGCATTACTGTAAGGGACGTACAATATTACTGAGCAAGTGAACATGTCTGTAAGGGAAGTGCAATATTACTGAGCATGTCTGTAAGAGAAGTACAATATTACTGAGCATGTCTGTAAGGGAAGTACAATGTCTGTAAGGGAAGTGCAATATTACTGAGCAAGTCTATAAGGGAAGTACTATATTACTGAGCATGTCTGTAAGGGAAGTACTGTATTACTGAGCATGTCTGTAAGGGAAGTAAAATATTACTGAACATATCTGTAAGGGAAGTACAGTATTACTGAGCATGTCTGTAAGGGAAGTACAGTATTACTGAGCATGTCTGTAAGGGAAGTACAGTATTACTGCGCATGTCTGTAAGGGAAGTACAATATTACTGAGCATGACTGTAAGGGACGTACAATATTACTGAGCAAGTGAGCATGTCTGTAAGGGAAGTGCAATATTACTGAGCATGTCTGTAAGGGAAGTACAATATTACTGAGCATGTCTGTAAGGGAAGTACAATGTCTGTAAGGGAAGTACAATATTACTGCGCATGTCTGTAAGTGTCAGGAACTTTTGATCTGGTGTATACACTTTTAGCTCTTCCCTACAAAACCTTGCACCTCCTTCTTAACTCCAATTAACTGTTTAGCAGTGTAGCGTTAACGTTCATCTGAACAAGCTCTAAACCTAAACTGTCCTGGCTCTTCCTTCACTGAACTGACCTTATCGTTTGATTCAGAACATTCCTGGAGGATTACAGTTACCGAAACTGCTTGATTCTGCTCTACGGGATAAAACCCTACATCTCACAGAATACTGCGCATGTCTGTAAGTGTCAGGAACTTTTAAATTGGTGTATACACCTTTAAAGGGCCACTGTAAGTAAATATTTTCTATGCCTGTTACTAATTAACTGCCCCAAATACGCTATTTTATCAATAGCATTTCATTAACATATCCCTACCGTATAGCAGAAATCTTGTCTGCAAATTTAATTGTTTTCCAAACCCACTCCATGGGTATCCTTTGCTCTGTACCAATCCGTTTACAATACCTAGGTTTCAAAGTAGCGCTTTAAATACAAAGTTATTGGTTTAAGTATTTTGAACACGCAGTGCTGAAAATAGTGGGCAGGATAACGTGACATCATCGGCGAATAAAATATATAACTTTTAGAACGTTATGAAACTTCGTTTTGGAGAACATATAGGTCAGTAGGTTTTAATTAATGTTTATTAACTTTAATATGTTAGTTGTTTAGCTTAAAAATTATAACAGAAAGTAATCCTTTAACTTTTCCCTACCAAACATTGCACCTCCCTTTCACACCTGCCAATTAACTGTTTAGCAGTGTAGCGTTACCATTCATCTGAACAAGCTCTAAACCTAAACTGTTCTGGCTCTTCCTTCGCTGAACTGACCTTATCGTTTGATTCAGAACGTTCCTGGAGGATTACAGTTACCGAAACTGCTTGAGATTCTGCTCTACGGGATAAACTCTACTTCTCACAGAATATCTTATCTAGAGCTCTCCTGGGACTTTTGAAAATCTGCTAACAAGCAAGCTATTCCCGCACGACAGCAGCAGTTTGTCACTTTGAGTTTACCGCCATAGTGGTTATTGAAGTGGAGATTCCAGCCAATATGGTACTGCATATATTGTCTTAATAACGTACTCCTGAAACAAAGAATCACTTCTTACTGTTGATATATACCGCAGTACAACCGCTGCTAATTCCGTTAAACTGCAGTTCATTATCCTCCTATCTCAGACTGTCAGTTGTTCTCCGCATCTGATTGGTTGTTCCACACACACCCTCAGCTCTACGTCACTAGGGAACTCACGGAGGGTTCTCATTACCCTATATCTTTGCCTCTACTGCAGGAACAGCGTGTAAACAACACGCATACTCAAACTGTATATCCTTTTGCCCGCACAGTGCCAAGAAGCAACTATTTGTCAATTTTATAAAACGGACTACCAGGTTCTCTACAAACCAAAAAAGGCATTGCACAGCACATCCAATATACAGGACTTGATCAATCTCTCTCCTGTAACAAACAAATCAAGACATCAATTACAGAACTGTGAAAACCCTACACAAGTCCTATACTAATACTCACTAATGTGTTGCGTTTCTGGACAGCTGTATAGTATATAATACATTTCTCTGTAGTCTTTGTCCCCCTCTTCTGAGTTAGACCACAAAGCAAATGACTATAATGCACTCCTTGACTCATGAGTATTTTAGAACAGAATTCTTCAGTGCAAATCATGCCATTATTTACACAGGGTCACAGCCCTGCAGATTCGGTTGCAATGAAATCACAAGCTCTAAAGTCTGCTTCTGATGTGAGGTCCCCCTGCCTATATATGAACAGCGATGTTATTGACTACCCATGACATATATACAGATATAATGTGATAGTGTACAAAAGGATATATTAAGTCCCAAATGTAGCTGGTATTGTTGTGGGTCCGGAGGATACCTCAGGAAAAGGGAAAACATACATATAAATATATATATATATATATATATATATATATATATATATATATATATATAGTGAAGTCCTGTAAACAATTGAAAGGTATGAGCAAGTGGAAGAGGGTACTCACATATTCTAGAGCTTCAAAATCAAGATCAAGATATACAGGCACAGGGAGACTCTGAATGGAGACCAGGATTAAAACTCCTAATGGAGGCATGGACAAGGAATCAAACTCTGACTGGAAGCTCAGAAGTGGATAAAACTTAACAATTTTATTGCATAAAAACAAGTGAAGTCACCAGGCAATATACATGAGAATGCGCCAATACAAGAACCACAGCAAATTACAGACTGTATAGTCACAATATCTGTATGGTGCGGTTGTTTGGTTTTAGTAGGACAAACTCCGCCTGTGTTTGTGACGTCACAATGTTTTGACATACATTTCGCCAATGACTGCTTGGCTTTTTCGAGTTTGCCATGATTTTCATAATAATTATAAAAGTCTCTTTACATCCAATAAAAAAAATATTGCATATACAAATAAAAACAATGTAATCCTAACATATTTAAATATATCAACGCAATAAAGTACAGTATTACTGAACATGTCTGTAAGGGAAGTACAATATTACTGAGAATGTCTGTAAGGGAAGTACAATATTACTGAGCATGACTGTAAGGGACGTACAATATTACTGAGCAAGTGAGCATGTCTGTAAGGGAAGTACAATATTACTGAGCATGTCTGTAAGGGAAGTACAATATTATTGAGCATGTCTGTAAGGGAAGTACAGTATTATGGAGCATGTCTGTAAGGGAAGTACAATATTACTGAGCATGTCTGTAAGGGAAGTACAGGAAAGATACATGAGAATGCGCCAATGCAAGAACCACCGCAAATTACATAAAGTATAGTCACAATATCTGTATGGCGCGGTTGTTTGGGTTCAGTAGGACAAACTCCACCTGTGTTTGTGACATCCAAAGAGGGATTCACCCTAATTTTTTTCTGAGAAAAAGCCTACTTATTTTAAAAAACAGATAGGAACCAAGAATATACTTGGACCATAGTAGGTTATAAAAACAGAGGGTAAACCTAACATGCATAATGTATCATATGATCAAGAAGAATATGAAACTCCAGTAAATAATAGATATGATAAGTAGTGAAGAAGAAGATGTAGATCTTTTTTAGAGAGAGGCAAAAGAAAGAAACAACTAAAACAAAAGATTGATTTAAAAAAGAAGAGAAATTACGAAAACCAAGAGAAATACAAGAGAATGTGGTGAATGCAAAAGGAATATTTAATCTGAGTAAAGAAACTAACAAAACACCAGATAATGGTTTCAAATAGAGGTCTAAAATATGCCCCCACCTCCCAATGTAACAAATTCCAAACCTATATAGGAATAAATAAATTTATACGTAAACTAACATTGAAAATAACCCAATTGTAAAGAATAATAGTGATGTGATTAACAATACATTCAAACATATAGAAGTAGACAAAAAATCTAAATTTTACCCAACACAATTTAAATCAGGAGTCATGGAAACATTTACAGAGTTACTCCAAAATGACTTAAGAAATTTGAAGAAAATACAGAAAGTAAATTTAAAACAATCTGAACTTATAGCCCTAGAACAGTTAGAAAAGGATAAGGATCTGGTAATAAAACCCACCGATAAATGTGGAGGCATCGTAATTATGAATAAAGAAGATTAAATAGCTGAATGAAATAGACAACTATCAGATACCAAAACATATTAAAAACTAAAAAGTAACCCTATGACACTCTATAAAAATAGACTAATTGAATATCTAAATAAAGGACTAGAACTAACTATATAAAACAAGAGAATTTGATTTCATGAACACTTTACATCCAAAAATCCCCACATTTTATATATTACTAAAAGTGCACAAAGATCCTGTCAAAACCCCCGGAAGACCTATTGTCTCCGGAGTGGGATCTTTAACTATTAATCTTTCAGCTTATATCAATAAATTTCTTCAACCTTATGTCATCAACACAAGAGCGTATCTAAAAGATACACTAAATGTATTACAAATTTTAGAAAAAAATCAAATGGGAAGAAAATTGGTGGTTGGTATCAGCCAACGTGACATCTTTATACACCAATATTAATAAAGATAAAGGGGTTTTGGCTGTAAAAAGTGTTCTGGAAAAGGATAAAATCCAAGAACAATCAGAGATAGATTATATTCTAGAAGGAATAAAGATTATCCTTGAAACTAATTTCTTTTGGTTCGAAAAATATTTTTTCCTTCAATTAGATGGGACAGCAATGGGTACCAGGTTTGCACCAAGCTAAGCTAATTTTTATATGTCTGCTTGGGAAGATACCCATGCATATGAAAACGTTAGTTGGGGCGCAAACCTGGTAACCTATCACAGATACATAGACGATCTGTTTATGATCTGGAAGGGCTAAAATCAAGATTTAGACATCTTTATGGAATCTCTTAATATGAAATATTGGCAAATTAAATTGAACTGGTAATCCAGCAAAAAATCTCTAGTATTTTTGGACTTAATGATATATATAGTAGAAGGAACCTTAAAGACTAAAAATCATTTTAAACCTGTAGATGTAAATAGTTACATTCAACTAGATAGTTGTCATCTCTTCAATTGGATAAAAAATATTCCCAAGAGCCAAATATGCAGACTAATACGAAATTGCAGCGATCAAAAAACTTTCTGTGAACAAGCAGAACATTTCAAAGAAAAATTTATAGAGAAAAAATACCTCAACAATCAAATATAATCCATTATTAAAGAACTAGGAAACAAAAAAGAGAAAACTTTATGAATTATAAAACTAAAAATCAGGATCTGAAAGGGCCACTGTAAGTAAATATTTTCTATGCCTGTTACTAACTAACTACCCCAAATACGCTTTTTATCAATAGCATTTCATTAACATATCTCTACCGTATATCAGAAATCTTGTCTGCAAATTTAATTGTTTTCCAAACCCACTCCGTGGGTATCCTTTGCTCTGTACCAATCCGTTTACAATACCTAGGTTTCAAAATGGCGCTTTAAACACAATTTCAATGGTTTAAGTATTTTGAACACACAGTGCTGAAAATAGTGGGCAGGATAAGGTGACATCATCGGGGAATAAAAGATATAACTTTTATAACGTTATGAAACTTCGTTTTGGAGAAAATATAGGTCAGTAGGTTTTAATTAATGTTTATTAACTTTAATATGTTAGTTGTTTGGCTTAAAAATTATAACAGAAAGTAATCCTTTAATATAACAGAAAACACTAAAATTGGACCTTCTATTCTTGAATATGGTGCTCAAAATAAAGCAATAAGAAACATTTTAAATAAGCACTGGGATGTGCTTTAAAAAGATTATGGCCTGAGAGATATAATTCAGGATAAACCTTTTATAGTCTTTAAAAGAGTACCAAATATTAAAGATTAAATTACCAACAGTTATCTTAAGGATAAAAATAAAGACCAAAATCTAAAAGATTTTTATAAATGTGGTAAATGTATGGGACGCAAAGAATTCAACTTCCAAGAGAGAAACATAAGGTGTTTTTTAAATAAAAAATAAGAATAACTACGAGATACCATTATTCCAAATGGTCTAAATAAAGATTTTGAGCTTCACTATTTTCTAGATTGACCTTTTTTGCATTTTTTGTTTCTCCTCTGGTACAAACTGATTTATTTTGCTTCATTTCTCTCATATCTGTATAAGATGAATAGGGTAGAGGGTTAAGACAGTAAACCTTTATCTCTTTTGTCACTTGGAAATCATCAGTTTGATTCCCCGTATGAATCTATATATATATATAATTTGAAAGAGAGAGAACAGCACTCCATGAGATAGAACAGAAGCTGGAAAAACTTCCATGCATGTTAATTTTTATTGTAACTCCTCATGGTGCACATTCTTTTTGCTTGTTCAGAGAGGAATTACCTGATATTTCGGCGCTGGACAGACCGTAATAGGGGGAATCAGACTGATATACTACAGGAAAGTTCTTCTCTGTGAAAAGCATTACTGGGCTAAAAAAAGAAGCTGCACCCAGGTGGTAAATCGCCATAGAACAGGCTAACAATGGTATTGAGCCGGCTGTTTGTTCCTGTGAGTGCACTTATCTCTGTGTGTATTTAGTCTCCCTATGGGAAAAAGGGGAAACCCGACGTGGACTCCTTGCTCAGTGAGCTTAGAGGAATATGGCTACACCTCACTAATGAGCCCCAATGAAGGCCAAAACGATCGTCTGGGGTTGCTGTGTTCCTTGTTCAGAGAGGAATTGCCTGGTATTTCAGCGGTGGACTGACCCTAATAGGCAGGATCAGACTGAGATACTACAGGAAAGCTGCACCCAGGTGGTAAATCGCCATAGAACAGGCTAACAATAGTATTGAGCCCTGGGACCCTAAAACAGCCACACAATGCAAGCTTTAAAATCCAAACAAACTGGGAACAAGGGAAGGGTGCACAGGCATATGTAATCACCCTAGACATATACAAAACACGGAAGGGAACTAGACTCTTATACCGGACCGGGTACACATCCCATGACCCTGCAACATGCTCAGCCCTGGGTGCCACTGGCACTCACAGGAAGCTGTGCTGTATATATACTGTATATAACAGGGCACTGACGTTATTGTGAATGGAAGCTCGTGGATATTCAATCTGGACACGGTTATTCCCTGTGGTCTAAACACTAACATAGACTTTGGCTGCTGTTATAGGGCCTAACCTGGCATGTTTGGGAGTCAACTTTTTCATATCTTTTTCATTTCATTCATTCTATTTGGCATGACCATGGGGCGCTCTGCGCCCTTCCTCCTGTTAAATGTGTCTAGGTTAACTCACATATGAATGCTTTCACTACATGTTCCTCTGGAGTTACCCTGACACCGTGTGGGTATAGAGGGTAACGCAGATTCTGTAGTTTTATTTACTACTAAGTGTTGTGCGATGTTGTGCTTCTGATATTCTCTTTAGGTTTCTTAAAGTGTATACTTATATATGTTTAGTCACTTAATTTGGGTGATTTTTTTGCATTTATGGTATAATATCACTCTGACAGCAGCTCTATGTTTACATGCTCCTTCTGCTGTTAGTGTAACAGCTGTGCGTATGTTTACTGCGTCTGTCTCTATGACAACCAGCAGTGTCTATGTATGCTCAGGCTGATGCGGTTTGATTATGTCATCCGCAATCGCCCATACTAAAAGCATGGAGCACAGGTGTTACCTATAAGATTGAGATGCATAGTTGTTGCTTTCTGATTGGTACATACTAGGTCATGCTGGTATATAGGGGAGGGTCTTGAGTGTTCACTGTATGTTCACTGTATGTCCATTGAGAAAGGCTCCTGTGAGAGACGAAACGTTTGGAAATTAGCCTTTCCTTGCTGAATAAAGGCGAAATCCTGTGCCCGCCTGCTTTTTTGGATATCCCAGGATTAACGGCTGCCAGCCGTATGTAACATCCAGTGATCGTGTATACATATTTTCTGCAGAGCACCAGGTGATTGAACTGTTGGAGTGTGCCGTGTCCCTGCATCTATCTATATATACTGTATATATATATATATATATATATATATATATATATATATATATATATATATATATATATATATATATATATACTTTTTCCATAATATATATTTCTTATCTGTGTAGAATGGAGATATATTAGAGATCAGTAAACTCCAGAAATTGACAATTTTTTGCAGTTAAAAGGACAGTAAAGTCACAACTTTCATGATTCAGGCATATAATTTTAAACAACTTTGCAAATTTACTTCTATTATATTTTTGCTTTGTTCTCTTTGTATCATTTGTTAAAGAGTAAACCAAGGTAGGTTTAGGAACAGCGATGCAACTATGAGAAAAAGCATATATGTTTCTATTGGGAGGTGGCAAATAAAAAAAAATATTTTATAGTGTAAGGTCAGGTTACCATAGCAACTAACTTGCTATCGTGTGATTTTCAAGAAATCCGACTTCGGATGAAAGCGTTAACTTACACCTACATGAAAAGACTGATTGCACAAGCTGTACAAAATATTTCAATGGAAACATGGTATTAAAATGGAGCAATAAACTGAATTTAGCTGTCGGCAACTTTGATGTGTGTACATATTTATTTATGTATTTATATGTGTATAAAGTATATGTATTTAGAGACATAAATACACATATAAACACAAAAATACATATGTACACATATAAAGACATACATGCATTGGAGCTATTGGTGTTTAGTCAAGCACAAAGAATGGTGCCCTTTTGTGAACGTGCAGCCTGGTGCACTGGAATGGGAAGTTTGCCAGTTTGGGAACAGTCTGAGAGCATGGCTGGATGGAATATTTATGGTGATGGTCTTTAAGTACACAGTCTTTTAATATGAACTTTCTGAGGCACCAGTTCTTACTGAGCACGTGCAAGAGTTCACATTTTATACTATATGAGTCTGTGATTGGCTGATTGCTGTTACGTGATACAATGAAATCAATTGGTTTGGAAGACAGCACATAACCATTAATCTTCAAAAGGCATGGAATTCAGGACTGCTACATCCCACTCAAATTCTAAATAATGCAATGTGAATCCAGCCTTATTAAAATATGATCTTTATTAATTAAACACAGGGTCCACAGGCATGCAAAGAACATTTCGGCCTTGCTATAGGCCCTTAGTCATGTTCTAAGGGCTTATAGCAGGCCCAAAACATTGTTTGTATACTTGTGGACTCTGTGTTAAATTAATAAAGGTCCTATTTTAATAATATTCTGTTCTCTCACTAACTAACTCCTTTGGCCTCTCACAATCCACCCTATTCCCTACCCACAGCGACGGACACTCTATTGATCTGGTATTCTCCTATCTCCACTCTCTCTCTGATGTTGCCTGTCACCTATTTTCCATATCAGACCACCATCTGCTCACCTTTAATCTTAATATACAGGTTAAACCTACTTCTCTCCCTCACACCTGCAGACATCCGCACACTGTGGGCCCTCCCCAACTCTCCAACCTTATTCAAATACACCTCCCCCACACTTCCACAATATCCTGCCCTGACCTTGTTACAACCCACTATAACAATACTCTCTCCTCTGCACTTGACACTCTCGCTCCTCCCCAACTTTGCAAAGTCCCACGTCCTCAGCTCCAGCCCTGGCACTCCCAGCAAACACCTACAAAAATGCTTCCGCACTGCTGAACGTGCCTTGAGGAAATACCGCCCTGAAACTGATTTCATGCACTATAAGTTCATTCTTTACTCTTACACCTCTGCCCTTCACTTACTTAAGCAAACCTACTTACCTTCTCTTATATCCACTCACTCCTCAAACCCTAAAAGACTCTTCTTCATTTTCAACTCTCTCCTCTACACACCTGCACGACCACCCTCATCTGCATTCAGTGCTCAAGACCTGGCTGACTACTTATTCAATAAAACATTTACCATCTGAAGAAACATCCCAACACAAGCCTGCAATCTCCCTACCTCGCTCCCATTACCCCCTATGCCACTCTCTGCACCCTCCTCCCAACCACTGAGAGTGAAGTGGGTTCCCTATTGTGTTCTTCACACCTTACTTACCTGACAACTTGACCCTATTCTTTCACATCTAATACCTTCTCTGTCTCCCACCCTCACTCCAGCTCTTACTCACTTATTCAACCTATTCCTTTCTAATTGCTCTTTCCCTGCCTCCTTCAAACATGCAAAGGTCACCACCATCCTCAAAATACCCTCCCTAGACCCTAACTATCCTGCAAACTACCACCCCATATCACTGCTCCCGCTAGCTTAAAGAATCCTTGAAAAACTAGTTTTCGATTGCCTAATCCACTTCATGTCCTCCAACTCATTGCTTGAACCCTTGCAATCTGGCTTCTGTCCCCAACACTCAACTGAGACTGCCATCACCAAGGTTACTAACAATCTCCATTCTGCTAAAAAACAAAGGCTTCTACTCTATACCTCATCTTACTTGACCTCTTTGCTGCCTTTGACACTGTTGACCATCCCCTTCTCCTACAGACTCTCAGCTCTCTTGGGCTCTGTGACACTGCCCTCTCCTGGATTCACTCTTATCTCTCTAACAGATCCTTCTCCGTCTCTTTTGCTGGTGACTCCTCCTCTCGTTTGCCTCTGTCTGTTGGAGTACCTCAAGGCTCTGACCTGGGTCCTCTACTCTTCTCTATTTACACTTCTTCACTGGGTAAACTTACCAACAGCTATGGCTTCAACTATCACCTCTATGCTGATGATACCCAGATCTACCTATCCACCCAGGCCCTCTCTCCTTCTGTCAAATCTCACATCAGCAACTGCTTATCTGGCATTTCCTCCTAGATGGCCTCTCACCACCTAAAAATAAACATGTCCAAAACTGAAATACTTCTAATCCCCCCCCCCCCCTCTAACTCTACTCCAGTTTCTAATTTTTCTATTACTGTTGGCGGTACCACTATCTCCCCATCACCCCATGTCTGCTGCCTTGGAGTCACACTTGAATCAAATATGTCCTTCATTCCCCACATCCAATTGCTCTCTTCATCCTGATGCAACCACCTACAAAATATCTCCAAAATGTGTCTGTTTCTGAGCGCTGAAACTTCTAAACAGCTAATCCCCTCCCTGGTAATTTCCCGACTTGACTAATGTACTAACCTACTAACTGGCCTCCCTCTCTCCCGCCTCTCTCCCCTTCAATCCATCCTAAATGCATCTGCCAGGCTAATCCACCTCTTCCGATGCTCTGTATCTGCTGCACCTCTCTGTGAGTCCCTACTGGCTCCCAATTCACAGCAGAGTTAAATTCAAAATTCTCACCCTGACCTACAAAGCTTTCACCAATGATGCCCCACCCTACCTGTCCTCACTCATCAACAAAAATACTCCAGCCCGCCCCCTAAGATTCAACAATGACCTGCTGTTTGCGTCCTCTACCATCACCTCCTCTCATGCTAGACAGGACTTCTCTCGTGCGGCACCAACCCTCTGGAATGCACTTCCTCGAGCTGTCAGACTTTTCCCTAACCTCTCCTCCTTAAAAACGTTCCCTAAAGACCTTTTTGTTCAATAAAGCTTATCACCCGACTTATTAACAAACAAACTTCACTTACCTAACAGTTGCCCTCATTTATCTCCTCACTAATATAATTCTCACCTTTGCAGCCCCCACCACCTGTTTCCCATCCTCCTACCCATCTAGATTGTAAGTTCCCACTGGAACAGGGCCCTCAGTTCCCCCTGTATTTGTCTGTAAATTTTTGTCTTTTATTGCCTTGTTTCTTGTACTTTTATCTTTGTACCCATGGGCAGCGCTGCGGAATCTGTTGGCGCTTTATAAATAAATAAAAATAATAAGGCTGGATTCACATTGTGTCACATGATACAGCTGGGGGCGGGCAAATTGAAGTAAATTTTAACATTTGTCAGGAAAAAAATCTGCTTCTCATTTAAAATTCAAAGTACAATTGCATTGTTTTTCTTGTTATGTATTTGTTGATTATGCAGCTCTAGTGTATTTAATGGTCCATTAATTGGATGTTCTCAATGCACTGATCAGATTGAATATTTGGTTATTAATGCAAAAATAAATAAATAGTACACTACTCTAAGAACAGGATTACAGATAAAAACATGATTTAAGTGTATAGGTCAAAGAAATCCATTATTTGCAACAACGGAACCGTCTTTGATAGCAGCAGGGAGGACCATAGTACATTCAAATCACAACTGTGCCTAAAGCCGCTTGGTTTGAGATAACACATTGAAGCCTTATCACACAATGCACACACATCCAAATCATTACCACTCTGCAAGCAGCAAATGTTTCTCCATTTTTCAAATCAGGCTTCAAGTTACAGAGCAGAATTGTGCTTAAAGGCACATACATAGTGGTGTCATGTGAGGTTATGACAGAGAATGTTTCACAGTCATTTCATTAGTATAGTAAGATCTGTGCGGTATCTGGGTGTACTTTATAGGCTTACAAATCTTTGTTCTCTATATGTATCTATATTTATTGTATATTGTGCTTCTTGCATCCTTAAAATTTATAAAAAATATATGTTTTATATAACACATGCCTAAATCTGATGTCTAAAAACATGGGTTAGATTACAAGTGGAGTGCTAATTTAGGAACACAATAAATAACCAGCCAGACAAGTGGTTGGTCATTGCTACCGCAAACTCGCTTGCCCCCAAAATACAGTGTAGTGTATCTTATAAAAAAAAAATTGAACCTTTTTCTTTTTAATAAAATGACTGCACTAAGCAATATTTTTGGGGGAAAGTTGGCAGGAGTGGGGTGTTAAAAAAAACAAACGGCATAGCGGTCTATGGGAACTGTGCGTTCCCAGTAAATATATATGTATATAAGCGTATACATATATATTTTTATTTGTTGCCATCGCTGTGCAACTTACCCACTTCGCTGCACTTAGGTTCTGATGTTGTCTCTCTTGGGATCAAAATGAGGCTCCCATATGGAAGCGCATTCTCGTGAGCGCAAAACATCCGTGCAATGTGAATGTAAGCTTGCGTTCGCATTGCGCTCAACGTCTAATAACAGCGCACATTAGCGTGCGCTGTTATTACTCTGTGAAGTACTAATATCGCTTGCGCGCAAGCTATATTTAGAGCTCCACTTGTAATCTAGCCCATGATGTTCTCTCAAATACTTTATATCAGTTTGATTGTCATCTACATATACATCAAAGGGCCATTATACACTCATTTTTTCTTTGCATAAATGTTTTGTAGATGATCTATTTATAAAGCCCATAAAGTTGTTTTTTTTTAAATAAATGTATAGTTTTGCTTATTTTTAAAGAACATTGCTCTGATTTTCAGACTCCTAACCAAGCCCCAAAGTATTATTTGAATACCGTTAGCTACCTTCTCCAGCTTGCTCCTGTTTATGTAAAGGGTCTTTTCATATGGAAGGGGGAGGGGGAGTGTCTTATTTCCCACTTGCAGTGGGCTTTCCAGCTACCTTTTCAACAGAGCTAAACTAAGAGCTTCTAAGTAAGTTTTTTAACAGTTTTATACTGGATTTTTATATCAGTATCTGTGCATCTTATTCTTTATAGTAGTGTCTATTACATGCAGTTATATGAAAATGAGTGTATACTGTCTCTTTAAAGGGACACTGAACCCAATTTTTTTTTTCAGGATTCAGATAGAGCCTGCAATTTTAAGCAACTTTCTAATTTACTCCTATTATCAAATTTTCTTCGTTCTCTTGCTATCTTTATTTGAACAATAAGGCATCTAAGCTAAGGAGCCAGCAAATGTTTGGTTCAGAACCATGGACAGCACTTGTTTATTGGTGCTGTCCAATCAGCAAGGACAGCCCATGTTGTTCACCAAAAATGGGCCGGCATCTAAACTTACATTCTTGTTTTTCAAATAAAGATACCAAGAGAATGAAGAAAATGTGATAAAAGGAGTAAATGAGAAAGTTGCTTAAAATTGCATGCTCTATCTGAATCACGAAAGAAAAAATTTGGGTTCAGTGTCCCTGTAAATGTCCATTCTGAAGCAGCTTTTACCAGTTCTAATTTGTTACAGCATGACAATCTTGTATTATTAAAGGGATATGAAACACAAAATTGTTCTTTCATGATTCAGACAGAGAATACATTTTTAAACATTTTTTCAACTAACTTCTGTTATCATATTTGCTTTTCTCTCTTAGTATCCTTTGTTGAAGGAGCAGCAATGCACTACTGGGAGCTAGCTGAGCATGTTTGACCCAATAACAAAAGGGATATATATATGCAGCCACCAATCAGCTCCCAGCTCCTGAGCCTACCTAGATTTTCTTTTCAACAACAGATACCTAGAAAATTAACACATTAGATAATAGAATTAAATTGTAAAGTTGTGTAAAATTGTATGCTCCGTCTAAATCATGAAAAAAAAAATTGGTGTTTCATGTCCCCATTTTTAATTCATTTTCGGTAGATAACAATTGTCAGATAGTAGTTCCTGTAATCACAATCCCCAAAAGCTTCTGCTGTTAATACCTCTGAAGTGTGAAATTGTTACCTCCAGAAAAACAACACAAAATCCCTATCACCCTTGTTAATTCAAATTCGTAATCGAAAAATGAAATGCATATAATTAGCAACAAACAAAATGGCGGTTTCTGTGGTCTAACAATTACATCACTGGTTAATCCCTGTCAGTATTGTGTAGTGATACTAATAGGTGATGTGTGTGCAATTAACCTGTTGTGTTCCAACACCACAGAGAGATGTGTGTAAGCCTCGCTAAAGGGCATTATAAGTATAGTCGGCATGTGTGTGTGTTTTTGGGCTATTGATTTTGCTAATTTTTCTTAGTAAAAAATGTGCTTATTCATTTTTTTACTTTCATTTATTGAGTAGGTAGAGTTTGTATCTGTTTGGTTACGTTACTTTCTTTTGGCAGTGGGTAATTTCCAGTGGCGTCACTAGGGTTGGTGTCACCCTTTGCTGTAAGTTATATAGTGTCACCCCCCAGAAAGCAGAGACACACAGACACAAAAACACAGGCACACACACATACAAACACTCAGACACACTTAAAAACACACTCAGATGCACACAAACACTTGGAAACACACTCAGACACACACACACAAAAACACACACAGAAAAACACTCACACACACACACAAAAACACTCAGACACACACACACACACACAAAAACACTCTGACACACACACAAAAACACTCAGACACACACACACACAAAAACACTCTGACACACACACAAAAACACTCAGACACACACACAAAAACACTCAGACACACACACAAAAACACTCAGGCACACACACAAAAACACTCAGACACACACAAAAACACTCAGACACACACACAAAAACACTCAGGCACACACACAAAAATACTCAGGCACACACACAAACACTTAGACACACACCAGTGTTAATTTGGTCGACTAAAACTAGACTAAAATGACTATAAAACTAAAGAAATTCTGATGACTAAAATACGACTAAAACTAAAATGACATTTTAGTCAAAAGACTATGACTAAAACTAAATCAAAATTTGCTGACAAAAACATTTTATGCAAGGTGTTATAATCAATCCATATCTAATTACTGCTCTTTTGTAAAATTTATGAAACTTAATTTTATTACATTTTAAGATAAATAAAGACATGTTATATACCACAACAGTTAAATCTGTTATATCTGTATTGCATGTTCAAACCTTAATACCATAAAAGAAAACAGGTTAATAAACCTTTACTCCAGGAGTATATAATGAGTTTGTTCTAGAGCAGTGCTAATAACTTTGCCGAAAATTTTACAAATCTGTGAATAATAAATTGATTCTTCCTATAGAAATAAGAATAACCCACAAGTATGGGTTTAAGTTATGCTGTGCCTGTGCTAGCTGAACAAACTTTTTGTTGTGTTGAGTTACTTGATACTTGTTTTAATTATTAACAGAGAACTGTTAAAGTTTTTATATTGGGTAATATGTGCAATACAGCCAATACAGTTTACAGTTAGTTTTTTTATATTTTAAAGTTGCACGTCTGTTTGTTTATGAAACTTGGTTTTATTTAATTTTAAGTTTAATAAAGATGTTACATATCACAACGGCTAAATCTGTCTGTATTGCATGTTTAAACCTTAATACCATAAATATTAACAGGTGTTATGTTTACTCCTGGAGTATGTAATCAGTTTGCAAATGATAGAGAAATGCTTAAATAATGCACTACACTTTAACTAAACCCCTTAGATTTTAGTCAACTAAAATCTACTGGAGATTCAGTCAACTAAAACAAGACTAAAACTAAAACAATTCAGATGACTGAAATACGACTAAAACTAAAATGGCATTTTAGTCAAAAGACTAAAACTAAGACTAAATTAAAATTTGCCGTCAAAATTAACACTGACACACACACACAAAAACACTCAGACACACACACAAACACTCAGACACACACACAAACAATCAGACACACACACAAAAACACTCAGACACACACACAAACACTCAGACACACACACAAAAACACTCAGACACACACACAAAAACACTCAGACACACACACAAACACTCAGACACACACACAAAAACACTCAGACACACACACAAAAACACTCAGACACACACACAAAAACACTCAGACACACACACACACACAAAAACTCAGACACACACACACATACAAAATATGTTAACTGCACTGCATTCATTATAAAGCTCATGCCTAGAGCTGCTCCCTGGCTCAGCAGAGCATCAAATGAAAAATAAACAGAGCGTGCCTACCACTTCTTATGGCCAATCACCTCTGCACTCTGCCCACCCCCAGACCCCTGCCCGCCCTCCCCTCCTACCTCTTCAATGTGCACTCAGTGTACCGTAACCGTACTGGTCTGGTGGTCATCATACATGGCTCCTTCACTTTAGAGACAGTGTCAGACAGTCATGCGGTCAGTTGCCAGGCATCCCCCTCACAAATTCCCGGTTCCCGTTTAGAGAGACAGCACAGCAGTGAGTGACTCCACTGCTCCACACGTCACTGAGCAGTGAGCACAGATAGGCAGGCAGGTTTAGGCTAGCAGCGCAACTTCGCAAGCACCACGGCACGCCCACAACATTCATAGTGAAATTGGGCAGGGGAAGAGCAAAGTACAAACAAGCAAAAGCAGCCGGGAAAACTGTTTGTGGAAATTGCAGCGCTGGCTCAAGGGGCAAAAAAAATTAAGTGTCTACAACTTCCCCAGTCCCATGAATGTTCACAACTGCTGGCCCCTCTAATAAAAACATCTATGCATCTCTACATAGTATTTCTTTGAATTTCAATAAAATGTAAAAAAAAAAAAAAAATCTGGTGCTGTCAACCCCCAGATGACGCCACTGGTAATTTCAGTATATTCTGCTCATGCACAAAGACCAGTCTTAATACATTTGACAAGTTTTGGGATACTTAGTAATAAGTCAAAAAGTTTTGTCCTAGATTAATTAACCTTTTGCTGTTGAATTCAATAAGAGAAACATGGCTCCATGGAAGTGTTATTTAGTTTCAAGAATTTGGAGGGTGATTAGAAAACCAGGATTGCCACATATTAAAGGGACAATAAAGTCAAAATTAAAGGGACATGAAACCCAATTTTTTTTAATTTCATGATTCAGATAAATAATCTAATTTTAAACAACTTTCAATTTACTTCAAGTATGTAAATTTCTTAATTTACTTAGTATCCCTTGTTGAAGAAGCAGCATTGCAATACTGGGAACCAGCTGAATGCATTGGGTGAGCCAATAACATGAGGCATGCCACAACACAACAGATCATGAGTCTACTTAGGTATCCTTTTAAAAAGGATATCAAAAGAGCAAAAGAAATTAGATAATATAAGCAAATTGGAAAGTTGATAAAAATCACGTTCTATCTGAATCATACAAGAAAAAAAAAATGTGTTTCATGTCCCTTTAAACTTTAAAGATTCAGGTAGAGCATGCAATTTCAAACAATTTTCTGATTTGCTTCTATTATAAAATTTGCTTTGGTTTCTTGGTATTCTTTGCTGAAGACTAAATCTAGGTAGCCTGATAGTAGTTTAGGAGCATCCACGTGTCTATAGAAGTCTATGGGGTCAATTTACCAAATGGCGGATGGATATGATTCGCTGTAGCGAATCATGTCTGCCCGACAACGCTGAATGCCGACAACATACAGTGGGGCAAAAAAGTATTTAGTCAGCCACCAATTGTGCAAGTTCTCCCACTTAAGAAGATGAGAGAGGCCTGTAATTTTCATCATAGGTATACCTCAACTATGAGAGACAAAATGTGGAAACAAATCCAGACAATCACATTGTCTGATTTGGAAAGAATTTATTTGCTTATTATGGTGGAAAATAAGTATTTGGTCACCTACAAACAAGCAAGATTTCTGGCTCTCACAGACCTGTATCTTCTTCTTTAAGAGGCTCCTCTGTCCTCCACTCATTACCTGTATTAATGGCACCTGTTTGAACTTGTTATCAATATAAAAGACACCTGTCCACAACCTCAAACAGTCACACTCCAAACTCCACTATGGTGAAGACCTAAGAGCTGTCGAAGGACACCAGAAACAAAATTGTAGACCTGCACCAGGCTGGGAAGACTGAATCTGCAATAGGCAAGCAGCTTGGTGTGAAGAAATCAACTGTGGGAGCAATAATTAGAAAATGGAAGACATACAACACCACTGATAATCTCCCTCGATCTGGGGCTCCACACAAGATCTCACCCCGTGGGGTCAAAATGATCACAAGAACGGTGAGCAAACATCCCAGAACCACATGGGGGGACCTAGTGAATGACCTGCATAGTGCTGGGACCAACGTAACAAAGGCTACCATCAGTAACACACTACGCCGCCAAGGACTCAGATCCTGCAGTGCCAGACGTGTCCCCCTGCTTAAGCCAGTACATGTCCGGGCCCATCTGAAGTATGCTAGAGAGAATTTGGATGATCCAGAAGCGGATTGGGAGAATGTCATATGGTCAGATGAAACCAAAGTAGAACTGTTTGGTAGAAACACAACTCGTTGTGTTTGGAGGAGAGAGAATGCTGAGTTGCAACCAAAGAACACCATACCTACTGTGAAGCATGGGGGTGGCAACATCATGCTTTGGGGCTGTTTCTCTGCAAAGGGAACAGGACGACTGATCCGTATACATGAAATAATGAATGGGGCCATGTATTGTGAGATTTTGAGTGCAAACCTCCTTCCATCAGCAAGAGCATTGAAGATAAAACGTGGCTGGGTCTTTCAGCATGACAATGATCCCAAACACAACGCCCGGGCAACAAAGGAGTGGCTTCGTAAGAAGCATTTCAAGGTCCTGGAGTGGCCTAGCCAGTCTCCAGATCTCAACCCTATAGAAAACCTTTGGAGGGAGTTGAAAGTCTGTGTTGCCCAGCGACAGCCCAAAAACATCACTGCTCTAGAGGAGATCTGCATGCAGGAATGGGCCAACATACCAGCAACAGTGTGTGACAACCTTGTGAAGACTTACAGAAAATGTTTGACCTCTGTCATTGCCAACAAAGGATATATAACAAAGTATTGAGATGAACTTTTGATATTGACCAAATAATTATTTTCCACCATAATTTGCAAATAAATTCTTTCCAAATTAGACAATGTGATTGTCTGGATTTGTTTCCACATTTTGTCTCTCATAGTTGAGGTATACCTATGATGAAAATTACAGGCCTCTCTCATCTTCTTAAGTGGGAGAACTTGCACAATTGGTGGCTTTTTTGCCCCACTGTATGTTGTCGGCATTTAACATTGCACAAGCTGTTCTGGTGAACTGCTTTTGAAATGCCGCTAGAAGGGGTGTCAATAAACCCGATCATATCTGATCGGGTTGATTGCTGTCTGCTGCCTCAGACTGCTGCTTCTTAACTGATAAATTTGTCCCTATAGCTGCAGCGCTTGTAACTATGTATAACATTGCTATAAATAATGTTGCAAATACTACTGCCAGAAGGCTTAAGATATGTGCACACTCCTAACCGAACTCCTGAGCTCATCAATAATTACTCTTTAACAAAGGATACCAAGAAATATAAGCAAAATTGTTTTGGTCACATGTAGAAACAGAACATACAGTATATCCTACATCTGTTTGTACATGTGACCAAGGCCTCTGTGAGGGGCCGAAACGTTATGTGACCTATTTATACACATTAAAGGTGATGAATTTATTGCTTCCGACTTGAAAAAGGAAGACATTCTTCAAAAAGCTTGTCATCTTATAAATGTATAGTTAGTCCAATAAAAAAGTATCATTGCTCAATGCAATACTCTTGTTATTTTATATATATATGTAGAAAGTAGAAACAGCTCATCTACCGCTGTAAACATGTTGTTAATTGTCAAACCGTATGTTTTCATTAACCCCTATGGGGCATATCTATCAAGCTCCGAATGCAGGCTCGCCAGAAACAGCAGTTATGAAGCAGCGGTCACAAAGACCGCTGCTCCATAACCCTGTCCGCCTGCTCTGAGCAGGAATCGCCGCAATTCAACTCGATCGAATACGATCGGGTTGATTGACACCTCCCTGTGGCCGCAAGTCAGCAGGGGGCGGCGTTGCACCAGCAGCTCTTGTGAGGTGCTGGTGCAATGCTGAATACGGAGAGTGTATTGCTCTCCGCATTCAGCGAGGTCTTGCGGACCTGATCCGCACAGTCGGATCAGGTCCGCAAGACCTTTGTTAAATAGAGGCCTTTGTATTAATGTACGTATTAGGGATAGGCGAATGTGTTTATATTCAAATTCAAATGTTAGAACGAATGTTATTGTAGAAATTTGATTTACATAATATAATGTTGATGAACGAATATTCTTAAAAATTCTATTATCGAATGTTATTTACAGTTTTCGAATGTCACTTTTGAATTTGAATCTGACATTCGAATTCGAATGCCACATTCAAATTCGAATATTACATTTATAAAACACAGTTGTAAACTAGAAATACTATTTCAAATTTGAATGTCACATTTGAATTAGAATGTCACATTCGAATTTGAATCTCACATTTGAATTCAAATATTACATTTATAAAACACAGTATTAAACTAGAAATACTATTTTGAATTTGAACGGGGCATTCAAATTCGAATGTAGCATTCAAATTCGAATATTACATTTATTAAACACAGTTGTAGACTAGAAATACTATTTCAAATTCAAATGTCACATTTGAATATTACATTTCAAAATTGAATTAATACATAGCTAAACATTCAATTATTCGAACGAAAATTCAAAAATAGAATGTTATATAAACATTTGAAATTCAATTCGAACGAACGAATGTATCAAAATTCGTTTTAAATTTCGATTTTTTAGAATCATTGGCCCATCCCTAGTACGTATAGGTAAAGTCACAAACAGGAGCCACAGGTATTGCACTTTCTAAGTATAACATGAATGGTGATTGGCAGCTAAATAAAATCAGTCCTGAGTAGGGATCTGCATTGGGAGGTTTTGTGAACCTCCGAATGCGGAAGAAGGCAGCCCTTCGTGACGCTCGGCTATTTTCGTTGCCAAATTCATTCTTGAGCAACAGCAGCATGCTTAAATCTGTGCAAATTCATATCTGAGCGTGTTGCTGTTACACAAGAATGAAAATGCACATCTCTGATCTGCGTTTTCCTTTGTGTCTAACCTTTTTTACAGGAGTTGAATAAATAATAAGCTAGGGTCAGTAAAACAAACATCACATGTACAACCAATGGGGATGTTTTTCTAAAGATATTGTAAAGCCTCTTTCTGTTTTTTTTATGTTTGTTTTGAATGGATTGGAATAGACACCATTGCAAGTAGAAACTATTTATATATATATTATAATTTTAGTTTACCCTACAATTCTCTTTAAAATAATAATTGTCTTATAATGTCACATCTTTGGACCTATTTACAGACAACTCTGCATTTAGGGATAGATTACAAATTGATTGTTAATTCATTGCACAACCGCAAACGGGAAAATCTGCCCATTTGCGGGCGCGCGATAAATAACCAGCCATTACAAGTGGCTGTTTTTTGCTACCACAAGCTCGCGATAGCAATTAGCACTTATAAAATTAACCAGAGATCAGATCTCTGGTTAATTTTATAAATGTCCCCCAAATGCCCCCCAAATTAAGAGTAATATATTTTATTAAAAAATAAAGATAGTACCATCTTTATTTTAAATAAAATAACTGCCAAAAGCAGTTATATGGGGTTAAAAGTGCCTGGTGTGGGGTGTTAGCCTTTACATAGCGGTCTAAGGGAACTGTGTGTTCCCAGCAAATATACATGTATATGCTGATACATACAGTATCTCACAAAAGTGAATACACCCCTCACATTTTTGTAAATATTTTATTATATCTTTTCATGTGACAACACTGAAGTAATGACACTTTGCTACCAGGGATAGGCAAGGTGTCCATGACTAGCCCTTGCAGTGTCCGCCACAGCCTTAGTATATATTTTCTTTCTGATTAAATAATAGGAATAAAAAAAATATGTAATGTGAATAAAGTTAGTGGCTTGTCAAGAGATTGCTAGCGATATTGGGTTATAAGTTATGGAATAAAAAAAGCCTGAGTGAAATACTGGATGTATATCTGCATCTGTATAATAACACCAAGCTCTATACAAAGACACAGTAGTGACACTGGCACATGTGTATATCCAGACAAGGGCTGGTTATAGGGTCAGTGGTATCTGCATCAGTATAGTAACACCCAGAGCTATATAATGACACAGTAGTGACACTGACACATGGGTAGAGCCAGAGGAGGGCTGGTTATAGGGTCAGTGGTATCTGCATCAGTATAATAACACCCAGCGCTATATAATGACACAGTAGTGACACTGGCTCATGGGTATAGCCAGAGGAGGGCTGGTTATAGGATCAGTGGTATCTGCATCAGTATAATAACACCCAGCACTATATAATGACACAGTAGTGACACTGGCACATGGGTATAGCCAGGGGTGGGCTGGTTATAGAATCAGTGGTATCTGCATCAGTATAATAACACCCAGCACTATATAATGACACAGTAGTGACACTGGCTCATGGGTATAGCCAGAGGAGGGGCTGGTTATAGGATCCGTGGTATCTGCATCAGTATAACAACACCCAGCACTATATAATGACACAGTAGTGACACTGGCTCATGGGTATTGCCAGAGGAGGGGCTGGTTATAGGATCAGTAGTATCTGCTTCAGTCTAATAACACCAAGCACTATAAAATAATGTTGTTAATTTCAAATATACCTTGGTGTCCTTCACTAAGGTCTGTACTTTGGAAAATGTCCGCCACAGCCTTTGTCTGTGTCTATCCATGTTTGCTAAAATGTACAGTAGGGAGTGTATAGCCTGTATACCAGTGTAAATTTGCTGTCCCCTCAAAATAACTCACACAGCCATTAATGTCTAAACCATTGTCAACAAAAGTGAGTACACCCCTAAGTGGAAATGTCCAAATTGGGCCCAATTAGCCATTTTTCATCCCCGGTGTAATGTGACTCATTAGTGTTACAAGGTCTCAGGTGTGAATGGGGAGCAGGTGTGTTAAATTTGGTGTTATCGATCTCACACTCTCTCATACTAGTCAATGAAAGTTCAACATGGCACCTCATGGCAAAGAACTCTCTGAGGATCTGAAAAAAAGATTTGTTGCTCTACATAAAGATGGCCTAGGCTCGCAGATATAAACATATATTGTGTGGGGCGGAGCGAACAGCCGACTAAGATGGCCGCACTGCACTGAGGCTCCGTGTACAGACTGGGTGCCTTTGACACTAAAAGCGGCACAAAATGCTTTATTTGGTGAGAACACAGCGGAGAATCTAGTTGGAACCCCCAGCCGACATTACAACGTGACCCTTCAAACAGCCGAGTAAAACACTGAATCACGGCACAACCAGAAGGAACTGCGGCCTAACACGGAGAGCATGACACTTGCCGCGTGGGACGTAAGCTGAACTACTGTGCATGCCTGCGGATGATTCCGAGCTGAACTCACAAGCTTCTAGTTCCCTAGACGGGGTCACTATCGGCAACAGGCAGCAGACTCACAGTCTCCCAAGGAGACAGCTACGACACACCGCTGATATACGGAGACTACCGGTGGCGGTAACGTATGTAAAGTGTGCAACGTATATAAAGTATATGGAGATAAGTAATGCCACTCTGTTTACTTGAACACATGGGCCCACTGTGAAACAAAGAACATCACATTGCCTTACTGGTAGAGACATTTTATCAAGCTAGAGGAGTTGTTAGACCCGCATAGCAGAAACTTTTTCTGGGCTAACTGAAAGTGACTGATTGAAGTAAAATGGCGCAATAGATATACTGGGACAATGTTAACACACTACTAAAGCTTCATAAGGAGATATACTTGATACCGACACCGAACGAAACATCTTGTGAAACACTACAGTGTCTGGAATCTGCTAGCTTTAAGCCACGCAATAAGCAAGAAACACCTCTTCTCACAAAATCTCTGCCTAACTTACAGAACGGTTCTAAAACAGATTCTTGCAGTCTTCTAGGCCTTATTAGAGTTGGTCACGTATCTATCTATACCCTGTACCCCTACTCCTTTTCCTGTCACACGTCGTGGTGACGGGTCATACCCAACTCTCCTTCTCCGTGATCACCCTGTGAGGGTAAATTCCCCGGGGGGTACAGAGGTCTTTAGTGAGGACTTTTCCAAAACAACAGCAAGACAATATGTCACAGAGGAAAAACACCAGGCAGGATAAGGCTCTTAAACCTCCGCAGGTCACTCAGGGAGTGGTACATGAGTTCTTTAAACAAATGGATCAGACAGTACAAAAAACAACAGTGAACGCACCACAAGCTCCCACCAATAGCGACCACATTGACACCTTGGTTGCCCCTATCTGCTTACCACCCACAGAGCAAGAACTAGAGAATGACCCCCCTATTACTTACAAGGCTATAGTGGCCCTGATCGAGCAAGTAAAGTCGTGCATCAGAGACGAATGCGCTGACTTGAAAAAGGAAATGAATGACCTTGGCCACAGAGTCGACTCATTAGAGGAGCACGAATATGTGATGGCGCAAAAAATAGCAAAAAATGCAGCAAATCAAACACATCAATCCCAACACATAAATGAATTAGAAGACAAAATTGACGATTTGGAAAATCGTTCAAGAAGAGGTAATTTGCGCTTTAGGGGGGTCCCAGAGTCAGTTCTAAACAACGAACTCCAGGATTATCTACAGGCCCTGTTTGCAGAAATACTGGGAGAGGAGACCTCAGAAGATTCCATTATTCCACTTGATCGAGCACATCGTGCTCTCCGTCCGAAACCCCCAGATGACTCCCTGCCTAGAGACATTGTAGTACATTTTCAGAACTACAGACAAAAGGAAGAGCTCTACAACATAACCAGAAAACGACAAGCTATAAGTTTCCAGGGCCACAAAATCCAGGTTTACCAAGACCTATCGGTGAGAACATTACAAAAACGAAGAGACTTTCAGTTTCTAACATCCCATTTAAGATCACTACGTATCCCCTACAGATGGGGTTCCCCCACGTCAGTAATATCAATGAAAAATGGCAAGAAGATAGAGTGTACCTCTATATCAGAAATAAACAGATTCTGCAACATGATGAACATTCCACAGCCCCCTACTGCAGACTCCCAATCACAAAAAGAGAACCAGAAAATCCAGGGTAGCCCTAAATCACAAAGGCGTCCAAACCCTGACCTGCTAAATAAACAGAACAAAAGAAGACAACTACTACAGACGGAGGTTGACACAATGGACACAGACTCAATTGGATAAGTACTTTTGATTACCCATTTGTGCCCCTAGTCATGCTGCTCATATAACATAAAAGGCTGAACTGCCCAATAAGAGACTTTTATGTATATATAGTGTTCCTAGGCTGAGTATATATACAGCTGTTAGAAGGGCGACCTCTTAGCCTAGCTCATATAGATTTCCACCATAGTTACTTAGATCTCAAACTGGTCTTAGACCCAACTAATCTGCCTTAACATCTAGACCCCTCACATTGTATAAACGTATTATTTAATAATGTGATCTGAAATGAATGTTGGTTTTCTTATGTTGAATTAATACATGTGTTTCTACTTATAGAACTCTAGTTTTTTTTTAAAAAAAAAAGGGAAAAAAAACAAAAGTTTTCACTAAGGAGACGTTGTTATCTAACTCTGTTGTATTATTGTTGCCATTGTTTGCTATAATCACCTAACTGTTATATCTGTTATTATAATCTTCTATGTATAAAACGGGACAGCTCCATACAACACATAAGCTCCTGGTAGCGAAGAAATATACCAAATCTTGTTCCTTAATTAATTATATATAACCAAACATCTTAAAATTGTTATCTTTGCCCTACGGAGCAAAGTACGTCACTATGACGTCCCATTCCCCTATAGTACCCAAAAAGCGACCGAGGGCCATGATTAAAGTACTGCACTAGCTAGCTCCACGTTAAGCTAAATACTTCCCATTAAACAATAGCCGCATTACCGAACTTTAACAAAAGCACCTAGACACCCGGTCTGTAAAAAAGCCCCCAACTTAGAACTTACAACCACAGACCTTAATTGATAGTCCCTGCACTTTGGAGCTCAGATTGCGGACTCTGAACTGCAGGTTCTACCCCAGCATTTCCACCCCCTAGATTCCCCTCATTTTTATTTTTATTTCAATCCCTAACTCTCCCACAGCTGTCTCCCCCCTTACACCCTTTTACCAATACCCACACTCCTATACACTGCACCTTCATTGCTCTAACTCAAGCCAGTACACTGACTAGACTAGATTAGCTCTTTTTCAGTATCATAGTACATCGTTTTTACCACACTATGGCCCAAAAGCTTAACAACAGAGCGGGCACACTCCAAATTGCAACTCAAAATGTTAAGGGGTTCCTCTCGGCTGAGAAACGCTCCATAGCTTTCCATGACTTCTACAAGAGGAAAATAGACGTAGTAATGACCCAGGAAACCCATTTCACTAGACACAAAGAACCCACCTTATCCAAGAGATACTTTGACCAGCACTATTGTAACTCAGGTCCAAATAGAAAAAATGGAGTGTGCATCTCATTTAGAAGCAATACTCCCTTTGAACTCTTGCAGAGGTACGTAGATAAGGAAGGCAGGATACTTGTCCTAGTTGGACTTTGCTACGAAACCCTGGTAACTTTTGCCAACATATACGCCCCAAACAAACCTACCATTCACTTTTATAAATCAGTAATTAACATTCTTATAGACAATGCTAAAGGCCCGATTATACTTGGAGGAGACTTCAACTTCCCCATGCAACCTGCATTAGACACCTCAACAGGAAGATCATACTTACGTAAAAACACCCTAAGGAATAACTATATGGCCCTACAATCCATAAACCTCTTTGATACCTGGAGAATAGCACACCCAACTAAGAGGGACTATACCTTTTTTTCCCACCCGCAACACTCATACTCTCGATTAGATTACATCCTGAGCAGTCAAGCTCTCCTTTCGAACATGATACACTCCAAAATAACCCACACAACTTGGTCCGACCATAGTATGGTTACTACAACATTCCAATGGACAGGTAGGACTCGCAACACATTAAATTGGAGACTTAATGACTCCTTGCTTACTAGCCAGGAGGTAGTAGATGAGCTCAGAGCGTCATCAGAGGAGTTCTTCTCCCTGAACAAACCAGAGGACACGTCGTCCGCGAACAACTGGGAGGCATATAAATGCTACATACGTGGCATCCTAATAAAACACAACGCCAAGCAGAAAAAATTATATACGACTCAATTCTCTGAGTTAACCTCTGCATTGACCATGCAAGAAACTTTGCATAAAGCTGATCCAAAGTCCACCGCTAAGCTCGCTAACTTAAATGAAGCAAGAGAAAACCTAAACAAATTTCTAACACAAAGAGCGCATATGAGAGCCCTCACAACTAAATCTAGATTCTTTGCGGACAGCAACAAGGCAGGTCGAATGCTAGCCAGGTCACTTAAAAAGCAGAAATACTCTACTTTTATTAAATCTCTTAAAGTAGCATCAGATAAACACACATCTAAAATTGAGGAGATCACAAACCAGTTTATTTCCTACTACACAAACCTATACAATATAACAAAAGACCCAGCGCTGGATGCACAACACAAGCTGAACTCCTTCTTAGCGGACATTCCTACGCCCGCCCTTACAGAAGACGACAGGCAAATATTAGATTCCCCTATTACATTAAAAGAAGTTGTCCTGGTAATCAAATCACTACCTGGTGGGAAGTCCCCTGGTCCGGATGGCATTACCGCAAAACTATACCAACTCCTCCAAGAGCAAGTAAGCCCTCATCTCTGTTCACTCTTCTCAGACATAGACCGAGGTAGAGTTTTCCCTAGCACTTTATTAGAGGCATTAATAACTGTGATCCCGAAACCAAATAAAGCTACAGATATTGTAGGCAACTATAGGCCAATATCACTCATTAATATAGATATGAAACTATACGCCAAAATCCTAGCGAACCGCATAAATACAGTTCTGCCTAAAATAGTTCATCCGGACCAGGTGGGCTTCATTAGAGGATGGGAGGCCAAAGATAACTCTATAAGACTGCTCCATACTTTGCAATTTGCCTGTGACAACCATACTCCGATGTTCCTACTATCCACTGACGCGGAGAAAGCTTTCAACAGGGTGGACTGGCAATTCATGTGGGCCACCCTGTCGAAGTTTGGCTTCTCCAAAACGTTCATTAAGAGAATACAGGCCCTATATCATAACCCAAGCGCTAGAGTTAAGATTAATGATGCCACCTCCCAATCGTTCCCTATATCGAATGGCACAAGGCAAGGGTGGCCACTCTCGCCCTTGCTATTTGCATTAACAGTAGAGATTTTAGCAATACAAGTGAGGAATAACCCACATATCGAAGGCATAAAACTAGGCGACATAGACCAGAAATGCCTCTTGTTCGCGGACGATGTGATTTTCACTTTAAAATCACCGTCGACCACACTTCCAGCACTTCTCGATACGTTGGAGAACTATAAACAAGTCTCTAACTTTTCTATTAATATGGATAAGTCCGGCCTTATGCCGATCAACTTAGCATCACAAGAAGTTGAAAATTTAGCGCACATAGGAAGGTTTAGCATAACTGATAAACTTCAATACTTAGGATTAGCTATATCATATGATACTGACAAGCTTTTTACAGACAATTTCCTCGCACTCCAATCGCGCACCAAGAGCTTACTGGAAAAGTGGCACTCACAGGGACATTTGTCCTGGTTTGGAAGAATTAACACAGTTAAAATGATGATCATTCCTAAATACCTATATATCTTCCAAACACTTCCACTGGCTCTCCCAAACTCATACCTCAAGACACAACAAAAGCTAATTAATTCATTCATCTGGTCGTACAAACGCCCAAGAGTGGCACAGAACACATTATACCTTAGCAAAGAGGACGGGGGTCTCAATGTTCCTAATATCACCAACTACTACAGAGCAGCACATTTAGCAAGGTTCATTTCTTGGAATCACGCATTCCAGCAAAATTATGGGTACAGATAGAGGGACACTTAACACAGACCAGACACATGAGAGATTTACCCTGGCTCCCTAAAGCCACTAGACCACATTTGGCACAGCGTAATGAATACATTAGGGCTGCACTCGAAGTGTGGGATTATGTCATATTGCATACCAAAGGTGTATCGACTGTAATTTCTCCACTTACCCCACTACTTCACAATCATTTGTTTCTACAACACAGTAGATTTACTCACACTAACCCAGTAAGACACTTGCAGAACCTTCCTTTATACCTTTTTGTAGGCCCAATGGGCATAAAAGACAGAACTGTACTAGAAGAAGAACTAGGGCCCCCCTTTCATAGCTGGTATGCATACCTGCAAATTAGGCACGCTATACATAACAACCCATACAAGAGAGATATCCTTAGACCACTAACCGCATTTGAGCAACTATGTACCAATCCTGTTATCACGAGAGCACACCTGTCCATAGCATATAAAATCCTTAGGAATAAATTTCCTGAGACACGCCCTTCCTACCTAGATAGGTGGTCTGAGGAAATACCGTATGACCTAGACGATGAAGATTTGAAACGTTGTTTCCGTAACACACACGCTTCCTCAACCTCCCTCTTGTTATCAGAACTAAATTACAAAATCATGGCCCGCTGGTATCTGACCCCACACCGCCTGCGGGTTATCTACCCGACGGCCTCTTCTAGCTGTTGGAGAAGGTGTGGCGAGACGGGCACCATGGCACATGTCTGGTGGTCCTGCTCGAGTCTAACCATATTTTGGCAACTAGAGGCTAAACTGATGAGCGAAACGCTAAACATAGAAATCACACTAAACCCTCACATCATTCTCCTTAACCATACTCCAAAACTCCCTTGCGCCTATAGAAAAAAGCTTTTCTTAATAATGCTGACATGTGCCAAGAGATTAATCCCCAGGCTATGGAAATCAACAGAAACTACCACAATAGCCCAATGGATAGCTGAGGTTAATCATGTGATACTGCTAGAAAAAATGCACTACTGCTACCTAGGTAAACAAGAGATGATAACTAATGTACAATTTATCTGGGAGCAAAGACCTCATAGTACCCCTTAAAGCAGTTTAGGAACCAATAGAAGAACACTCTGAATCGTTTACTGGGTTTAAAAACTAAGTACTAAAAATTAAACATTAAAAAAGCAAACATACGAACTATTGGCTGTTAGTTAAGAACATAAAACCATCACTTTAAGCTATCAACTCTACATGTACAAACCTGTCAGTGTATGACCTGATTCTCTCCCCTCCTCTACCCCAGACCCCTGGCTCCCTTGAGCGCACATTCCGATCCCCATAAGCCACCTTGAGCAAATCACCGAGCTGTGCAGTGCTAACTCAACTCATTGAATTCAGAATGTCTCCCCTTTCTCTCCATTCCTCTCCTAACAGTCTTTATACTTCCCTTTTTTGTTTATCCCTCATTTATCCTACCTCCCCCCCCCCTCGCCACCCACAAAAAAGCTGGGCCACTGGTTTACTGTTGTTTGACAATGCTTATTCTGATAATACTGTATTATTGCTTATTTGTCTACTATGTCAAGAATTTACATTTTGATTTGTTGTAACCTAGTGAACCCTATTCTAATAAAAATTATTTAAACACAAAAAAGATGGCCTAGGCTATAAGAAGATTGCCAAGAACCTGAAACTGAGCTGCAGCACGGTGGGCAAGACCATACAGCAGTTTCACAGGACAGGTTCCACTCAGAACAGGCCTTGCCGTGGTCGACCAAAGAAGTTGAGTGCACGTGCTCAGCATCATATCCAGAGGATGTCTTTGGGAAATAGACGTATGAGTGCTGCCAGCATTGCTGCAGAGGTTGAATGGGTGGGGGGTTTCAGCCTGTCAGTGCTCAGACCATATGCCGCACACTGCATTAAATTGGTCTGCATGGCTGTCGTCCCAGAAGGAAGCCTCTTCTAAAGATGATGCATAAGAAAGCCTGCAAACAGTTTTTGCTGAAGACAAGCAGACTAAGGACATGGATTAATGGAACAATGTCCTGTGGTGCGATGAGACCAAGATAAACTTATTTGGTTCAGATGGTGTCAAGCGTGTGTGGTGGAAACCAGGTGAGGAGTACAAAGACAAGTGTGTCTTGCCTACAGTCAAGCATGGTGGTGGGATTGTCATGGTCTGGGCCTGCATGAGTGCTGCCGGCACTGCGGAGCTACAGTTCATTGAGGGAACCATGAATGCCAACATGTACAGTACTACAGTGACATAATATAGTAACAAGATAGTAGGTAAAGTAGTACTAATGGTAAGTACCTATAGGTGCCAAATATTTTTGTAATCAACAAGCACCTGTTAGAGGGGAGCAATATAGCACTAAAGAGACTCATTAGTTAAAAATTAGTTACAAAGTCTGTAACAAAAAGAGTGCTTAACCCCTACAATTATATAGGAAAAAATCCTATATAATTGTAGGGGTAAAGCACTATTTTTTGTTAGAGACTTTGTAACTCATTTTTCTATGTACTGTGACAAACTGATGCAGAGAATGATCCTCTACCTCAGAGACCGGGCTGCAGGGCAGTATTCCAACATGATAACGACCCTAAACACACCTTCAAGACGATCACTGCCTTGCTAAAGAAGATGAGTGTAAAGATGATGGACTGGCCAAGCATGTCGTCAGACCTAAACCCTATTGAGCATCTGTGGGGCATCCTCAAACGGAAGGTGGGGGAGCGCAAGGTCTCTAACATCCACCAGCTCCATGATGTCGTCATGGAGGAGTGGAAGAGGACTCCAGTGGCAACCTGTGAAGCTCTGGTGAACTCTATGCCCAAGAGGGTTAAGGCAGTGCTGGAAACTAATGGTGGCCACACAAAATATTGACATTTTAAGCCCAATTTGGACAGTAGTGTACTACTTTTGTTGCCAACAGTTTAGGCATTAATGGCCGTGTGTTGAGTTATTTTGAGGGGACAGCAAATTTACACTGTTATACAGGCTGTACACTCACTACTTTATATTGTAGCAAAGTATAATTTCTTTAGTGTTGTCACATGAAAAGATCTAAAAAATATTTACAAAATGTGAGGGTTGTACTCAATTTTGTGAGATACTGTATATATTTATGTGTTAATATGTGTATATACACATATGAACATATGAACATATGAATATATATGTATTTAGTCATATACATATATATTTCAAAATGCTGCTCATTGCTGCACTACTTACCCCCTTCGCTGCACTAGGTTTCCATGCCGTGAGAACAAGGCTCCCAGTGGAGTAAATAGAAGCGCACTCTCGTGAGCGCAATGCTTCCTCAACTTGCACTCAACTTGTAATACCAGCGCACATTAGCAAATAATTTAGCGCCTCACTTGTAATCTAGCCCTAAATCCTGTTCTTTATTTCCTGTAGCCTAAACCGGCAACTTTATTTTCTGTTTTTGAAAGAAAATACCAGATTATTCAAAATTATTGTGTGAATAACAAGCAGCCATAAACAAAAAATCTTTTTCTTTATGATTTTCCTGGGACAATATAAAGTACTTAATTTTAATCATAATACAGCATTCACGTCTGTAAATTATTGATGCTTATGAATGCGGTAACCAATCAAATAACAGCTTCTCTCGCTGCCTTCATCCCTCTTAGCAGTATAATTACAGAACTAGGGACAGACTGTTATTTCAATACAAATTAGTTGTCATTTATCAAGAAGTGGCTGACTATCAATGTCATGTACGCAAGTATGCCGTAGTGATAAGTTTCCTGCCTAAAACGTTATTGTTGAGAAATCCATGTAATTTTCTATGCGTGACATATTACTTTATTTGCTTTGGCGCACGTCTATACTATGCAAATTATATGTCGATGAAACACCTCAAGCTTAAAATGAGAGATGAAGTTCACTAAAATCCAAAAGCAAAAGTAATTTATTTTTATTTTGCAGATGGAATAAAAATAAGCCTACATGAAAGAGAATTTTAGCCTATGTTAAAGGGACAAATAAGTCAAAATTAAAATGTAATGATTCAGATAGAGTGTAAAATAAAAATAAAAAAAACATATTTCTATTATCAATTTTATCTCTTTAGCGTCATCTCATTAGTTAAAATTCAGTTCTATTACATGAGGGCATACTGGTGTAGGCGCAGGAGCGTGCACAAATCTGGAGCAGAGTTATAAAGCTACCTGTAGAGGGAACAGTAGGGAACACCCACAGCTCGGCCTTCACTTATGGATACTGCACACACTGCTTATGGGTCTGCTATTTAAAGAGAAATGCACTCTCAGTTTGTATTCAAATTGTCTTCTTTATTAATTCCTTTGTGGTGGTGTAACAGTATCACATGAGAACAAAGTTACGATGTAAACACTATTAGTAAAAATAAAAATCAAGCAATCGTCCATGGCTTGGATCGGATCATGGGGGACTGCCTAAACTGCTGGGCATGCCCCCAGGCCTATCCTTGCCATCGTCAAAGGGGGAAGTTGAAGCACATCATATAAGGCAGGACCTTCCATGACGTTCTAACAACAAGGAGTTAAACAGTACTTCTAGCTATACAGCACTAGCATAATTTACCATAGAATGGCTTGCTTTGCAGCACTCTAAAACTCTCATGTGCAGGTGGATTGTATCATATTGCTACACATACTAAAGTCACATAATGCTCAAGACATGCACTCTGCTGTTGCAAGAAGTAAATTGGAAGATTTTATGTCTTAATCATCAAAGTTCAATTTTGACTTCATATCACTTTAATTTATAAAGAAATATGGAGAAAAAAAAAATAAGAATTATCTGGTGTTTCTATGTTATGATTTACAGAACATTATCTGTTAGTGGACAATACTGATTTATGAGCTATATTCCATCCATCATCACTCAGACTCCGCCTCTAGCCTCTCAGCTCATCCCAGATTCTTCCCCCAAATCCCTTATCTCAAATGGTGGTCTACACAGAGATTAAACTGACCCACACTAGTCCCTGGTTACAATTTAAGAGTTAACACATATTTAAACTCAGCTGATGCTGAGCTGAACACAGCTATGATTGGTGGTGATTCACATACCTCTTATAAATTTAAAGGGACACAGAACCCAAATTTTTTCTTTCGTGATTCAGATAGAGCATGCAATTTTAAGAAACTTTCTAATATACTCCTATTAGCAAATTTTCTTCATTCTCTTTGAATCTTTATTTGAAAAGCAAGAATATAAATTTAGAAGCCGGACCATTTTTGGTGAACAACCTGGGTTGTTCTTGCTGATTGGTGTATAAATTCACCCACCAATAAACAAGTGCTGTCCAGGGTCTGAACCAAAAATTGGCTGGCTCTTTAGCTTAGATGCCTTCTTTTTCAAACAAAGATAGCAAGAGAAAAAAAATTAAAATAGGAGTAAATTAGAAAGTTGCTTAAAATTGCATGCGCTATCTGAATCACAAAAGAAAAAAATTGGGTTTAGTGTCCAAAATTATAGCAATTACTGAAAGAGAACTTATAGATTTCCTATATGTTCTGTTTCAGTAATTCCTATAATTTTGGAATTTGAGGAAGTGGCCAACATATTACAATTGTATGGCAACAGAAAAGATTATTTTACCATTGGAAGAATTTTCACACATTAAAGAAAACAAACCTCTCTAGCTATTAGTGCACTTACAGACATCAACTGCATCACTAATTCTGTACTCGCTTGGCACTGAGCTGTGGCAGAGTTTATGGTTTTTCAGTGATATGTGAGATTAGGTTTACAGCTGGAGACAGACTCTGCTGAACTCTCTAATTCTTCAGGTATTCATTTTTGTTTAGATTCCATGGAAACCTCACGTATTTCCTTAACTTCATTTGTCTATATGTATAGCATGTGTCCTTTAATTTTCTTCTTAATACATGCACAAGTTGTTTTTATTGCATGTAACCCACAAATATATTATACGTTTTTGCTGAATTTATGCAAGTGTTCTTAAAGCGCCATTTATATCTATTATGAAATGTACTTGTTCTTTTGGTATATTTTGTTATAAAGCATATCTAGGTAGGTTTAGGAGCAACAATGCACTACTGGGAGCTAGCTGCTGACTGGTGGCTATACACATATGGCTTTTGTCATTGGCTCACTAGATGTATTCTGCCGGTTCCAATAGTGCATTGCTGCTCTGGAGATGACTTTACCTATGTGTTTACCGGTTTGCAGAGGTTAAACACATATTTATAGGGAAAGAGTGCAATAATAAAATGCTGTAAAACATTAGGAGCTAGGTTACAAGTAGAGCGCTAATTTAACGTGCGCCTGTTACAGGTGCACTATAAATAACATGTGGCTGGTTAATGCCCCCATGAGCTCGCGGTAGCTGTGCTAGGTTCTGTGTCACCTATTGGTATGAGAACAAAGATCCCACTGGAGCGTACGGAAGCGTGCTCTTGTGAGTGCAAAGCTACCATGCAATGCAAACGCAAGGTTGCTTTCGAATTGTGCTTTACTTGTAATACCAGTGCAAATTTGCCAGCTACGTTATTACTGAGTGGAGCTCAAATATCACGCTCACGAAAGCACAATTTTGCACTCCACTGGTAATCTACGTATCCCTAGATCTATTTTTTGCACTTTTATGTCCCTTTAAAGGAAAATGAAGCTGCAATAAACATGCTCTAATGCATTGAGAATTGTTTTATAGCACTATTGCTTATCTATACCCATTTCTCTAACCTCCAATGATGGCTTTATTGACACAGTAATCAGCTCTGGGTCAGTAATATACACTGCAGCTCTAAGCACCACTTGTGATTGGCGCCTGGCATGTGTGCCACTGCTGATTGCCTCAGAGGCTAATTTCCGCTCAGGACCCCTAGTGCATTGCTGGTCTTTAAAGGGATAGAAAGGTCAAATTGAAATGCGCATGAATGCATTTCAAGTTTCAAATAGAAAGATTTTTAGCAAAAATGCTTCTAGTAAAAGTAATTACTGTTTTCAGCAGCATACACACATATGCTGTGAGATTCCATGCACCAGTATTCAAACAGCACCTTGTCAGAGAGTCAGCTGTGGCTTGCATGACGCAAATTAACAGAGACACAACATCAACCAGCTCTCTGAACTTGAATATGTGCGTATGCCTCTGAAAAACAGTAAGAACTTTTACTAGAAGATTTTTTGCTAATGGAAGTAGATTCCAAAAATCATTCTATTAATAATTTAAATGCACCCATACACATTTACATTTTGTCTTTTCTATCCCTTTAACTATGTATTTTTAGGGGTTAAATACAATGGTATACCCAAGCATTAGAGAATTTTACTTTCGCGGCTTTGAAGCCCTTTAATCCAACACCTTATTTTGACCACGTATTCGCTTTACAATATAGGCAATGTGGCCTATCTATCAAGCTCCGAATGGAGCTTGATGCCCCGTGTTTCTGGCGAGCCCGCAGACTCGCCAGAAACAGCAGTTATGAAGCAGCGGTCACAAAGACTGCTGCTCCATAACCTGTCCGCCTGCTCTGAGCAGGCAGACAGACATTGCCGGAAATCAACCCGATCGAGTACGATCGGGTTGATTGACACCCCCTGCTGGCGGCCCATTGGCCGCGAGTCTGCAGGGGGCGGCGTTGCACCAGCAGTTCTTGTGAGCTGCTGGTGCAATGCTGAATACGGCGAGCGTATTGCTCGCCGTATTCAGCGAGGTCTGGCGAACCTGATTCGCACGGTCGGATCAGGTCCGTCAGACTTTCTTAAATAGGGGCCATTGTCTTGGCTTTAAACATTTGACCATACCTAGTGTTATCCTTTTTTAATTAAACAAATATTCGCCTTTTTTTTCTAAACCAATACAAAATATTTGCTGAATGCTGAACCCACAACATTAATTATTTTGCAAATAATTGTTACATTTTGATATGAAATATTGAATATTGATTGTAAAATGAAATTTAAAAACAACACTTTGAAGAAGTGTGAAGTACATTTTTTTATGAATTAAAATTTTAATGTATGCAACTATATCAGTTATGTACTTCCTACTGAATGTTATTGGCTGATCTGTACATCCTGCTAAATCTCATTAGCTAATATATACTTCCTACTAAAATTCATTGGCTGATATGTACTTCCTACTTAATCTCATTGGCTGATATATACTTCCTACTAAATCTCATTGGCTGATATGTACTTCCTAATAAATCTCCTTGGCTGATATATACTTCCTATATAATCTCATTTGCTGATATATACTTCCTACTAAATCTCATTGGCTGATATTTATTTCCTACTAAATTTCATTGGCTGATATACTTCCTACTAAATCTCATTGGTTGATATATACTTTCTACTAATTCTCATTGGCTGATATGTACTTCCTACTAAATCTCATTGGCTGATATATATTTCCTATATACTCTCATTGGCTGATATGTACTTCCTACTTAATCTCATTGGCTGATATATATTTCCTATATAATCTCATTGGCTGATATATACTTCCTACTAAATCTCATTGGCTGATATATACTTCCTACTTAATCTCATTGGCTGATATATATTTCCTATATAATCTCATTGGCTGATATATACTTCCTACTAAATCTCATTGGCTGATATATACTTCCTACTAAATCTCATTGGCTGATACATACTTCCTACTAAATCTCATTGGCTGATATATACTTCCTACTAAATCTCATTGGCTGATATATACTTCCTACTAAATCTCATTGGCCCGATTCTAAAAAGCTCTCTGGGCTCTTCTATTTCCCTGGTGGAATTATATAAAGCCACTTTTTACTGTGAAAACAGGGTGTCAAGGTTACGAAAGGGCACAATGAAAATTGTTATTTAAAAATTCATTCAAAATGAATAATTGAACTATTCACACCAAAATGTATCAGAAAATATTGTCCTGTAAAAGAGATAGAAAGGTCAAAATTGAAATGTGCATAGTTGCATTTCAATGTGAAATATAAGCATTTTTGCAATATACTTTGATTAGCAGAAAATACTTATAGTAAAAGTTCTAACTGTTTTTCTGCGGCATATGCACATATGCTATGAGGGCCTGTGCACAAGTATTCAAACACTACACCTTCTCAGAGTCAGTGGTGGAATCTATGACACAAATTATGTCTTCACAGAAGCAATACACATTATCTTCAGCTCTCTGAGCTTGAATGCTGGTGCACAAGCCCATACAGGATATGTACGTATGCCTCAGAAAAACAGTGATAACTTTTATTTTAAGTTTTTTTGCTAATGGAAGAATATTGCAAAAATGCTTCTATATAACATTGAAATGCATATATGCACATTTCAATTTTGACCTTATTATCCCTTTAACCTTATTATCCCTTTATCCCAGGCACGTCCTACAAAATTACAAATCACGTCCTACAAAATTATACAGTTAAGGACCAAGGACGTGTCAGGCACGTCCTACAAAATTATACAGTTAAGGACCAAGGACGTGTCAGGCACGTCCTACAAAATTATACAGTTAAGGACCAAGGACGTGTCAGGCACGTCCTACAAAATTATACAGTTAAGGACCAAGGACGTGTCAGGCACGTCCTACAAAATTATACAGTTAAGGACCAAGGACGTGTCAGGCACGTCCTACAAAATTATACAGTTAAGGACCAAGGACGTGTCAGACACGTCCTACAAAATTATACAGTTAAGGACCAAGGACGTGTCAGGCACGTCCTACAAAATTATACAGTTAAGGACCAAGGACGTGTCAGGCACGTCCTACAAAATTATACAGTTAAGGACCAAGGACGTGTCAGACACGTCCTACAAAATTAAACAGTTAAGGACCAAGGAGGTGCCTGACACGTCCTCTTGGGTTTCAAGCGCTGGGAGCAATGGTGATCGCTTCCAGGCGCTTTCGGGGTATTGCAGTGATGCCTCGATATTGAGGCATCACTGCAATACCCTTTTTTACCCACCGATGCATTAATGTATTGTAAATGTATGGGAAGGAGGGAGAGGGAGGGGGGGGTGGATAAATGTTGTGTAAGGTATCTCTTTAGGGTATTGAGGGGGCAGTTACACTACAGAAAATGTTTCATTGTATATAAAAAAATAAAAAACACATTTTTTTTTGCAAACTGGGTAATGGCAGACAGCTGCCAGTACCGCAGACCGCAGATGGCGGCAACACAGCAGAATCAATATATATGAAAAAAAAGCTTTTTATGTTAGTACTGGAAGACTTTCTGCCAGTACTTAAGATGGCAGTGACAATTGTGAGGTGGGGAGGGAAGAGGGCTGTTTGAGGGGGGTCAGGGAGGGATCAGGGGGTGGGATGTGTCAGATGGGAGGCTGAGCTTTACACTAAAGCTAAAATTAACCCTACAAGCTACCCAATTAATCCCTTAACTGCTGAGCATAATACAAGCGTGTTGCGCAGCGGCATTTAGCTGCCTTCTAATTACCAAAAAGCAATGCCAAAGCCATATAAGTCTGCTATTTCTGAACAAAGGGGATCCCAGAGAAGCATTTACAACCATTTGTGCCATAATTGCACAAGCTGTTTGTAAATTATTTCAGTGAGAAACCTAAAGTTAGTGGGAAAAGTTTGGGAAAAAGTTAACGATTTTCATTGCATTTGGCGGTGAAATGGCATCATAAAATATACCAAAATGGGCCTAGATCAATACTTTGGGTTGTCTACTACACTACACTAAAGCTAAAATTGACCCTACAAGCTCCCTACAAGCTACCTAATTAGCCCATTAACTGCTGGGCATAATACAAGTGTGGTGCGCAGAGGAATTTAGTGGCCTTCTAATTACCAAAAAGTAATGCCAAAGCCATAAATGTCTGCTATTTCTAAACAAAGGGGATCCCAGAGAAGCATTTACAACCATTTGTGCCATAATTGCACAAGCTGTTTGTAAATAATTTCAGTGAGAAAACTAAAGTTTGTGAAAAAGTGAACAATTTTTTTTATTTGATCGCATTTGGCGGTGAAATGGTGGCATTAAATATATCAAAATGGGCCTAGTGTTACAATGTAACTATGGCTAATTTGAAAAAAAAAATGGTTTGGAAATAGCAAAGTGCTACTTGTATTTATTGCCCTATAACTTAGAAAAAAAGCAAAGAACATGTAAACATTGGGTATTTCTAAACTTAGGACAAAATTTAGAAACTATTTAGCATGGGTGTTTTGGTGGTTGTAGATGTGTAACAAATTTTTTGGGGGTCAAAGTTAGAAAAAGTGTGTTTTTTTGTTTTTTCCTCATATTTTATATATTTTTTATAGTAAATTATAAGATATGATGAAAATAATGGTATCTTTAGAAAGTCTATTTAATGGCGAGAAAAACAGTATATAATATGTGTGGGTACAGTAAATGAGTAAGAGGAAAATTACAGCTAAACACAAACACCGCGAAAATGTAAAAATAGCCCTGGTCCTTAAGGGTAAGAAAATTGAAAAATAGTCTGGTCACTAAGGGGTTAAGGTGCATCAAAAATCATAATAAAATCATTCACCAAAATCTTATTCATTCAAAAATGTAAAATTTGTATGTATACTGAACATGAATAAATCGTATTAAATATGCACAGCAAAATTTGTACACATAAGTTAAAATACAAAGCGTAATTGTTTTTTATTTAGTAAAATGGGCCGAACATGGGTGTTCAATGGCCAAATATGAAATTGTCTCTCAAATACAAGTGTAATTCTGTAAACATTTCCACCTTGCAGATCTCACATTTTTTTCTCACAATTTAAAGGTGGTGAGCTTTTATCAAAATACTCAAAAAAACTAATTACGCTAAAAGAAAAACCTATGCATAAGAAAATAAAGGGAATTCAAAGGGACACAATACTCATATGTTAAATCACTTGAAAGTGATGCAGTGTAACTGTAAAAAGCTGACATGAAAATATCCCCTGAACATCTCTATGTAATAAAGGGAAGATATTTTAAGTCACAATTTCATCAGCTCACCGGAGTAAGTGCACTGTGAACAGTTATACTTCAGCTGCTGTCCAGCTGCAAGTAGAAAAAAACAAAAAAACACACAATAGACAGTGCTGAGGTCATGCTTTGCTGTGATCTCATAAGATTTATTAATAAACGTCCTTAAGCTGAATAGGAAAATAACATGACTGTGCCTGCACATGCCAGATGCACACTCCCTTGCAAGTCCTGGGACAGACATCCTGATTGGCTGCTTAAAGTCTCTTTACAGTGGGGTGTGAATACTTGGGAAATTATGAGGTAAACTATCTTCCTTAGAGATGTTCAGTTGCTATTTTCTAGTCAGCTTTTTACATCTATGCTGCATCTTTTTTACGCGTTTCAAAATTTGGGTATCATGTCCCTCTTTTCAGGTACAGTGCACTGAAAGCAGCATAATTTGATTTCTCTTAGGTATAATATTAAAATTTAAACATACATCGGGTTCTCACTCTGTACTTCACCCTTTATTGCAAACTTTTATATAGCAGAGAGCTCTCAATATTTCCATGGGAGACATCTCGCTACTCGCAGGTACATCCCTTTTTTTTTAAAGAATACCATGAGGGATGCCCGACGAGTGTCATGTGGAAAACCCCATCTGGACAGGCAAATTTTATAGAATTGGCCTCTTATTCACACAAAAGTTGTCCCAGTACCTGACACCCATGTTTAAAAGGACAATAAAGTAATTATTAAACTACAGATAGAGCATGACGTTAAAAAACAAACAAGAAAAACCTTCTAACAATGCATTGCAATGCTAAAAATATTACTGCAAATGCTGCTGCTATAGAATTGGATTTTTTTTTAATTGCGCGCTCTATCTAAATTATCAAAGTTTATTTCAGATTTTGCTGTGCCTTTAAAATGTAATGTATGTTTCATGGACCCTACAGTACTGAATATTAGACGTTTGCATTCAGAGGTTTCAGATACCGCCATACTCAGAAGAAGGCGGCTGATTGCGGCACTCGTCTCTTTTCAGAGCTGGATTCATTCTTATGAAAGTTCAGCACACTCTGTGCAAATCCGGATCTTAGTGAATGAATCTGGCTCGCCTTCTTCTGCATATGGAGGTATCCGAAACCTTCAAGTGTACACGTCTACTGAATAGGACTGCTAACTATTTTAGAAGAAAATAAGACAGACTAAAGAATCAACACATTTCATTTAGGTAGTCAACAAATTATACAGTAGTTACTGAAAAAAAAAATCTTTATTTTACAATTTGCTACAGTTTTGTACAACAAAATTCTTCATACAAATCCTCTTCATTCACACAGTCAAGCTTAATACATTTAACAACTTTCTGCAAATCTGACTGTTCATTATATTTCTCATTTAAGGCACAGTGGGGGTAAAGACATTAAAGTGAATGTAAATTTTGATGCTAAAGTGCCCGTTTTTTAAAAAATTTGATTAAAAACAGGGGCACTTTAATTCATCAAAATTTACAGGTAAATACCTTTTAAACTTGACAGCAGCTCCAGCTTCCTCCGGTCGTTGCAAGCCATTTCTGATGTCAGAAATGATGGATAGGTCATCTTCCAATCACGGCTTCCCCCCGGGGGAATCAGTGTCTGATTCAATGCCGTGATTGGAGAAAGTCGGATTCCTCATTTTAGACCCAGGAAGAGGCTTTGCGATGGGCGGAGGAAGCTGGAGCTGCTGTGAAGATTAAAAGGTAAGTTTTTTTTTCACAACAGGAGTGAAATGTACATTTTGATGAATTAAAGTGCCCCTGTTTTTAATCAAATTTTTTAAAACCGGGCACTTTAGCATCACAATTTCACTTTAAACTGTCAGATACATCAAAATTATTAACTAAATAAGAGTACAACAGTACAATATTACATGCTTGAAATAAAGATTTTACATGTAATAAGAGATAAAAAAAAAAAGTTCTGAGAGCAGATAATAAGGGAGCCTGGGAGCCTGTAAAAAAGTTTGGGAAATAAGGGAGATCCCTAGAGGGTTGGTATCTGAAGCACTTGAGTTTGATGAGCCTCAGCTTGGTACCTTATTTAGGTACTACATGTGTCCAGAGGAAGATCATTTTTTCCATGAAGAAATTTGAACAGTACTGGATCATTAGCACTAGATGGCAGTGCAATACCATTTTCTTTTGGCTATGACTTTAGATTTGCATATGTTAGCTCTATGATTGGTTATACTGTAGCAGTTATCTAATTACATTGTATCAAGAAGAACAGCATTGAACCTACACATGAACCACACATACATTTTCCTTATTCTTCCAAGTCAGTCAACTAAATGTCTTAGAACAGTTAGGGACATGCAACCTAACATGTTTCTTATTGATTCAGATAGAGCACAGAGTTTTAAACAACTTTACAGCTTACTTCTATAATCAAATGTGCTTAGTTCTCTTGCTATTCTTTATGGAAGAGCCATTCATGCACTACTAGGAGCTAGCTGAAGACATCAGGTGCACAAATAACAACAGATATATATGTGCAGTCACCAAGCCACATCTAGCTAGTGCATTTCTGCTCTCAAGCCTACCTAGGTATCATTTTTAAATAAAAGATACCAACAGAAAGAATGAAATAAGATAATAGAAGTAAATTGGAAATTTTTGTAAAATTCCATGCTCTTTCTGAATCATGGAAGTTTAATTTTGTCTGTCCCTTAATAATGGTGTAAGAAGCTCTGCCAGTTCAAATGAACTCAAAATGGTAAGCGTTCATTTTTTATTGATTAAAGGGATACAAAACACTTTTTTTTTTCTTTAATGATTCAGATAGAGCGTGCAATTTTAAGCAACTTTCTAATTGACTCCTATTTTAAATTTTTCTTCATTTTCTTGGGATCTTTATTTGAAAAGCAGGAATAAAAGCTTAGGAGCCGGCCCATTTTAGGTTCCTCACCAGGGTATTGCTTACTGATTGGTGGCTAAATGTAGCCACCAATCAGCAAGCGCTATCCAGGATGCTGAACTAAAAGTGGGCCGGCTCCTAAGCTTTCATTCCTACTCTTTCAAGTAAAGATACCAAGAGAATGACTCAAAATTAATAACAGGAGTCAATTAGAAAGTTGCTTAATATTGCCTGCTCTGTCTGAATCATTAAAGAAAAAAAATGTGTTTAGTATCCCTTTAATCGATAACTGGAAGCTGATAACAGCTATTATTTCCCAGGTCAATGATCCTTTTCAGTCTCAAGTAGGTCAAAACCTGAGTCAGCCCTGCTATTATTCGAACCTGCAACACAGAGGTTTTGTAGCTATAGCAGTCAACCACCTTATTCATTATTTTAAAATAATAAGGTCTGCTCTCAATCTTAATATATATCCTTATGTGGCATTGGCCATGTCTGACTCTTCCTTTCTCAAAAATATATGGCAGAATAGCAGTCATTTTTTTAAATTTGGTTATGAGAAACATAAAATGTAGATACCTTAGTCCTATATATATATATACTGTATGTTTCACTGAGTATGAAGCCTCTGACGAAGCAGACATACGAAACGCATTAGGCCATGTTCAGCTTACGCCGCGGTGAAAGACGCCGACAAGGGATACACCCTACAAAGTAGCAATTTGTATCTGTTACATGCAATTCTCTTTGCCACATTGTCAAGCTATTTTATTACTGTGATTATTCACAACGCATGGGGATTGTCTCACAGCGGATTGCTTGGATTAACAAACTTTTGTAGACTACCGGACAAACTTTTAGATATACAACTTACCTCATAGTGAGATATCCTGTTTTCACCCTTTGAAGTGTATTACGTACATACCTTACCTCATACCGATTGAGGTTACCTGTGTGTGTACCCACCTAAAAAGGGGGGGGGGATGGTGGAATTTGTTTATGTGTGTTTATTAAAGCAGATTACACTATGAGGAGATGCGCTTATATTTCTAGATCGAATACGATCGGGTTGATTGACACCCCCTGCAAGGGGCGGCATTGCACCATCAGTTCACAAGAACTACTGGTGCAATGATAAATGCCAACAGCATCGTTGTGCAGCGGACATGATGCGCTACATCGTATCATGTCTGCTCGCACTATGATAAATTTACCCCATATATCTTAAAACACAGGATGGCTAAAAAGAACAGAAAGTGTTACAGAGGTCTGATGCAAGGGTGAGGAGGGGGTTTCAAAAAAAATCAAGAGGGGGGCTTAGCTGACAGAGGCAGACAGTGTGCAGTGTAGGAGAACAGACAGGGGAAACATATGGTTTTACATAGAGCATATACATATAAATATATATTTATAACAATTATATAGAAGTAGCTAAGAAGGATATATTACTCCTTATTAAAGGGATACTAAACCCATTTTTTTTCTTTCATGATTCAGATAGAGCATGAGATTTTAAGCACCTTTCTAATTTACTCCTATTATCAATTTTTATTTGTTCTCGTGCTATCTTGATTTGAAAAAGCAGTACTGTAAGCTTTAGAGCCAGACCATTTTTTGTTCAGCACATGGGTAGTACTTGCTGATTTGTGGCTAAATGTAGCAAACCAATCAGCAGCTCTACCAAGGTGCTGAACTAAAAATGGGCCGGCTCCTAACCTTTTATTACTGCTTTTTCAAATCAAGATAACATGAGAACAAAGAAAAAATGATAATAGGAGTAAATTAGAAAGTTGCTTAAAATTGTATGCTCTATCTGAATCATGAAAGAAAAAATGTGGGGTTAGTATCCCTTTAAGGAAAGGGAATTCAGCACTCTTTATTATTAAACACCATATATTTATTTATAAAAAACAAATATATTATATAAGAAACCAAAGAAGTCTCTTTGCTACATATTCTATAAAAAGTTACATGCAAACCCAATTCTTACATATCTGTGTAATTGGATACAATTAGGATAATAAATGTTTCACATTGAACCACCTATTGTTGCAATCTATTATGAGCTGTTACAGGAAACCTCTAAAACCAAACAATATGGTACAGAAAGTCCCAAACGTAAAGCCAAAGTAATGGCTGGTGAAAAAAGCATCCAGGATAGATGATATAGGCAATAAGGCTTTTTGCACCATGCTGCTGCACAGATTGAGTCTGGACACTTTCTATATGCAATACCCTCTGTATATTGGATTCATATGAGCCGCTGCGACTGAGTTTGGTGAATAAGTCTGGATGCTGGTGTGGACATTAGTACCGGGACTGCCTTGGAGTCGGTTTGCACGGTGTTAGCACCCTGGTGGAAGATGACCCTTTGAGAGAGAAGAGGTTCATGTGTCTATTTGTCTCTCACTGAGCAGTGCCGTTTGCATACAAGGCAGGTGTGTGTACGTTTGCACCGGAGCTCTTCACAAGCTGTCCAGTGATGTGAGAGAAGTAGGAGGGCTTAACAGATGAAATCAAACTACTCGTGTCTGTACAAGCTCCCGTGAAAGGGAGTCCCAGGAGGGGAATACAAGCCGCTTCTACCGTCTAGGTCACGTAAGCACTACAGTATTGACTTTGCTAGCTCTCATACAAGTCCGGTTTAAACCTAGAGTGCGGTATGAACCGCGGTTATACACCGGAAAGAGTGGGCACCTAAGTTATGAACTGCGCATATAATAGCTTAATATATCATCTATCCTGGACGCTTTTTTCACCAGCCATTACTTTGGCTTTACGTTTGGGACTTTCTGTACCATATTGTTTGGTTTTAGAGGTTTCCTGTAACAGCTCATAATAGATTGCAACAATAGGTGGTTCAATGTGAAACATTAGTTATCCTATTTGTATCCAATTACACAGAATTGGGTTTGCATGTAACTTTTTATAGAATATGTGGCAAAGAAACTTCTTTGGTTTCTTATATAATATATTTGGTTTTTATAAATAAATATATGCGCCTAGATTACGTGTCTTGTGTTAGCCTTAACACCCGCTGGTATTACGAGTCTTGCAGGTACAGGTGTACCGCTCACTTTTTTTCCAAGACTCGAGCATAGCGCAAATCCACTTACGTCAATTGCGTATCCTATCTTTTTAATGGGATTTGCCTAACGCCGGTATTACGAGTCTTGGAAAAAGTGAGCGGTACACACTCTCCTGTCAAGACTCCTACCGCATTTAAAAGTCAGTAGTTAAGAGTTTTATGGGGCTAACGCCGTAACATAAAACTCTTAACTAAAGTGCTAAAAAGTACACTAACACCCATCCATAAACTACCTATTAACCCCTAAACCGAGCCCCCCCCACATCACAAACACTTAAATACATTTTTTAACCCCTAATCTGCTGACCGGACATCGCCGCCACTTCAATAAATATATTAACCCCTAAACCGCTGCACTCCCGCCTTGCAAACATTAGTTAAATTTTATTAACCCCTAATCTGCCATCCCTAACATCGCCGACACCTACCTACATTTAGTAACCCCTAATCTGCCGCCCCCACCGTCGCCGCAACTATATTAAATTTATTAACCCCAAAATCTAAGTCTAACCCTAACCCTAATATAATTTAAATACATCTAAATAAAATAACTATTATTAACTAAATAATTCCAATTTAAAACTAAATACTTACCTATAAAATAAACCCTAAAATAGCTACAATATAACTAATAGTTACATTGTAGCCTTTTAGGATTTATTTTAATTTTACAGGCAACTTTGTATTTATTTTAACTAGGTACAATAGTTATTAAATAGTTATTAACTATTTAATAACTTCCTAGTTAAAATAAGTACAAATTTACCTGTAAAATAAACCCTAACCTAAGTTACAATTACACCTAACACTACATTATCATTAAATTAATTACAATTAAATTAAATAAACTAAAGTACGAAGAAACCCCCCCCACTAAATTACAGAAAATAATAAAATAATAAAAAAAAAATTAAACTAATTACACCTAATCTAATCCCCCTAATAAAATAAAAAAGCCCCACAAAATAAAAAAAAACCTACCCTATACTAAATTACAAATAGCCCTTAAAAGGGCCTTTTGTGGGGCATTGCCCCAAAGTAATCAGCTCTTTAACCTGTAAAAAAAAAAAGACAATACCCCCCCAACATTACAACCCACCACCCACACACCCAACCCTACTCTAAAACCCACCCAATCCCCCCTTAATAAAACCTAACAATACCCCCTTGAAGATCACCCTACCTTGAGACGTCTTCACCCATCCGGGCAGAAGAGGACCTCCAGATGGCCAGAAGTCTTCATACAGGTGGCATCTTCTATCTTCATACATCCGGAGAGGAGCGGGTCCATCTTCAAGCCATCCGACGCGGAGCATCCTCTTCCATCCGACAACTAACACTAAATGACGGTACATTTAAGTGACGTCATCCAAGATGGCGTCCCTTCAATTCCGATTGACTGATAGAATTCTATCAGCCAATCTGAATTAAGGTAGAAAAAATCATATTTGCTGATGCAATCAGCCAATAGGATTGAAGTTCAATCCTATTGGCTGATCCAATCAGCCAATAGGATTGAGCTCACATTCTATTGGCTGATTGGAACAGCCAATAGAATGCAAGCTCAATCCTATTGGCTGATTGGATCAGCCAATAGAATTTTTTCTACCTTATTCAGATTGGCTGATAGAATTCTATGAGCCAATCGGAATTGAAGGGACGCCATCTTGGATGACGTCACTTAAAGGTAACATCATTTAGTGTTAGTCATCGGATGGAAGAGGATGCTCCGCGTCGGATGGCTTGAAGATGGACCCGCTCCGCGTCGGATGGCTTAAAGATGGACCCGCTCCGCACCGGATGGATGAAAATAGAAGATGCCGCCTGGATGAAGATTTCTGGGGGTCCTCTTCTGCCCAGATAGGATGAAGACTTCTGCCCGTCTGGAGGACCACTTCTGCCCGGTTGGGTGAAGACGTTTCAAGGTAGGGTGATCTTCAAGGGGTTAGTGTTTTATTAAGGGGGGATTGGGTGGGTTTTAGAGTAGGGTTGGGTATGTGGGTGGTGGGTTGTAATGTTGGGGGGGTATTGTCTTTTTTTTTACAGGTAAAAGAGCTGATTACTTTGGGGCAATGCCCCACAAAAGGCCCTTTTAAGGGCTATTTGTAATTTAGTATAGGGTAGGGATTTTTTTTTTTTTTTTGAAGGGCTTTTTTATTTTATTAGGGGGATTAGATTAGGTGTAATTAGTTTTAAAAAAATGTAATTATTTTATTATTTTCTGTAATTTAGTGGGAGTTTTTTCAGTACTTTAGTTTATTTAATTTATTGTAATTCATTGTAGTTAGTTTAGGTAATTAATTTGATTATAGTGTAGTGTTAGGTGTAATTGTAACTTAGGATAGGGTTTATTTCACAGGTAAATACAAAATAAAAATAAACCCTAAGATAGATACAATGTAACAAGTGTAGTTGTAATGTAATAAGTGTAGTTAGGTGGCGGCGACATTGGGGGTGGCAGATTAGGGGTTAATAAATAAAAAGTAGGTGTTGGCGATGTTGGGGGCAGCAGATTAGGGGTTCATAGGGATAATGTAGGTGGCGGTGGTTTACGGAGCGGCAGATTAGGGGTTAATAATATAATGTAGGTGTCGGCGATGTCAGGGGCAGCATATTAGGGGTTAATGAGTGTAATATTTGGGGTGTTGAGACTCGGGGTTCATGTTAGGGTGTTAGGTGTAGACATAAAAGTATTTTCCCATAGGAATCAATGGGGCTGCGTTAGGAGCTGAACGCTGCTTTTTTGCAGGTGTAAGGTTTTTTTTCAGCCGGCTCTGCCCCGTTGATTCCTATGGGGAAATCGTGCACAAGCACGTTTAGCCAGCTCACCGCTACCGTAAGCAGCGCTGGTATTGAGGTGAGATGTGGAGCTAAATTCTGCTCTACGCTCACCTTTTTTGCAGCTAACGCCGGGTTTAAAAAAAAAACTATAACACCAGCGTTACTTTATTTGAGCAGTGAGGGAAAACTGTGCGTTAGTCACGCACACCATTACTGACAAAAACTCGTAATCTAGCCGATGGTGTTTAATAATAAGAGTGCTGAATTCCCTTTGTTTAATAAGGAGGAGTAATATATCCTTCCTAGCTACTTTTCTATAATTGTTATAAATCTCTGTACTAGGGTCTGCACCATTTCCCTTTAATAAGGGTTTAAACACTTTACACCTGGTAGTGACATCCAGGTGAGGGATTTAACTTTTTCTCTCATTCTTAAATTATATATAAATATATATACATATATATATAAAGCATTTTTCTTATCTAAAAACACTTACCCTTCTTCCTGATATGCAAGGGAATTTTGAGACAGCTTTGCTAAGTTTTTTGCATATTCTTCCTCAATCTTTATCCTAGAAATATAAATTAGAATACATTTGTAAGCATATTATGGCCAATCTTAGTGTAGCTATATGTTTATTAAAAGGAACATTATTTTTTTGCGTGAAAACGGTTAAAGTTAAAGCTGTCTAGATATGACCCTACAATCTTAAATGGACAGTAAAGGAGCTTCTGAAGCCTAACCCTGCTACATATCTGCTTATAATAATCTCAGGAGATGTTATGAGACACTGAACTGGAAAATAATGCTATCTTTTGTTAACATAATGACCGTAGCTAGCGGTATTTACTTCATTAAAAAATCCGTATTGTTTCCTCCAAATAAGGCAAGCGGTAGATGGAGTTCAAAAACAATTTGCCACAAAAAATGCGTTACGGTTGAAAATGATTACAATTGGCTGACAACAGAAACCGTTATTCTAATAAGCACAAAAACATTTGTCATATATTTTACAATACCCTATTTATTCCAGTGCAACAAAGAAAAAAAAAAATATATACAAGATATTGTTAAAGAACAGTTATATGTACAATGTAAAAAAATTACATTTGTACAGTGTAAAACAGATAAATCAGATATGTACAGTGTATAATAATCATATGTACAGTATGTAATAATTATATGTACAGTGTATAATAATCATATGTACAGTGTATAATAATCATATGTACAGTGTATAATAATCATATGTATAGTGTATAATAATTATATGTACAGTGTGTAATAATTATATGTACAGTGCATAATAATCATATGTACAGTGTATAATAATTATATGTACAGTGTATAATAATCATATGTACAGTGTGTAATAATTATATGTACAGTGCATAATAATCATATGTACAGTGTATAATAATCATATGAACAGTGTGTAATAATTATATGTACAGTGTGTAATAATTATATGTACAGTGTACAATAATCATATGTACAGTGTATAATAATGATATGTACAGTATATAATGATATGTACAGTATATAATAATGATATGTACATTGTATAATAATTATATGTACAGTGTATAATAATCATATGTACAGTGTATAATAATGATATGTACAGTATATGATATGTACAGTATATAATAATGATATGTACATTGTATAATAATTATATGTACAGTGTATAATAATCATATGTACAGTGTGTAATAATGATATGTACAGTATATAATGATATGAACAGTATATAATAATGATATGTACATTGTATAATAATTATATGTACAGTGTGTAATAATTATATGTACAGTGTGTAATAATTATATGTACAGTGTATAATAATCATGTGTACAGTGTATTATAATCATATGTACAGTGTGTAATAATTATATGTACAGTGTGTAATAATTATATGTACAGTGTATAATAATGATATGTACAGTGCATAATAATTATATGTACAGTGCATAATAATCATATGTACAGTGTGTAATAATCATATGTACAGTGTATAATAATCATATGTACAGTGTATAATAATTATATGTACAGTGTGTAATAATCATATGTACAGTGTATAATAATCATATGTACAGTATATAATGATATGTACAGTGTATAATAATCATATGTACAGTGTATAATAATCATATGTACAGTATATAATGATATGTACAGTATATAATAATGATATGTACATTGTATAATAATTATATGTACAGTGTATAATAATCATGTGTACAGTGTATTATAATCATATGTACAGTGTGTAATAATTATATGTACAGTGTGTAATAATTATATGTACAGTGTATAATAATGATATGTACAGTGCATAATAATTATATGTACAGTGCATAATAATCATATGTACAGTGTGTAATAATCATATGTACAGTGTATAATAATCATATGTACAGTGTATAATAATTATATGTACAGTGTGTAATAATCATATGTACAGTGTATAATAATCATATGTACAGTATATAATGATATGTACAGTGTATAATAATCATATGTACAGTGTATAATAATCATATGTACAGTATATAATGATATGTACAGTATATAATAATGATATGTACATTGTATAATAATTATATGTACAGTGTATAATAATCATATGTACAGTGTGTAATAATTATATGTACAGTGTATAATAATCATATGCACAGTGTATAATAATCATATGTACAGTGTATAATAATCATATGTACAGTGTACAATAATCATATGTACAGTGTATAATAATCATATATACAGTGTATAATAATGATATGTACAGTATATAATAATGATATGTACATTGTATAATAATTATATGTACAGTGTATAATAATCATATGTACAGTGTGTAATAATGATATGTACAGTATATAATGATATGAACAGTATATAATAATGATATGTACATTGTATAATAATTATATGTACAGTGTGTAATAATTATATGTACAGTGTGTAATAATTATATGTACAGTGTATAATAATCATGTGTACAGTGTATTATAATCATATGTACAGTGTGTAATAATTATATGTACAGTGTGTAATAATTATATGTACAGTGTATAATAATGATATGTACAGTGCATAATAATTATATGTACAGTGCATAATAATCATATGTACAGTGTGTAATAATCATATGTACAGTGTATAATAATCATATGTACAGTGTATAATAATTATATGTACAGTGTGTAATAATCATATGTACAGTGTATAATAATCATATGTACAGTATATAATGATATGTACAGTGTATAATAATCATATGTACAGTGTATAATAATCATATGTACAGTATATAATGATATGTACAGTATATAATAATGATATGTACATTGTATAATAATTATATGTACAGTGTATAATAATCATGTGTACAGTGTATTATAATCATATGTACAGTGTGTAATAATTATATGTACAGTGTGTAATAATTATATGTACAGTGTATAATAATGATATGTACAGTGCATAATAATTATATGTACAGTGCATAATAATCATATGTACAGTGTGTAATAATCATATGTACAGTGTATAATAATCATATGTACAGTGTATAATAATTATATGTACAGTGTGTAATAATCATATGTACAGTGTATAATAATCATATGTACAGTATATAATGATATGTACAGTGTATAATAATCATATGTACAGTGTATAATAATCATATGTACAGTATATAATGATATGTACAGTATATAATAATGATATGTACATTGTATAATAATTATATGTACAGTGTATAATAATCATATGTACAGTTTGTAATAATTATATGTACAGTGTATAATAATCATATGCACAGTGTATAATAATCATATGTACAGTGTATAATAATCATATGAACAGTGTACAATAATCATATGTACAGTGTATAATAATCATATATACAGTGTATAATAATGATATGTACAGTGTATAATAATTATATGTACAGTGTATAATAATCATATGCACAGTGTATAATAATCATATGTACCATGTACAATAATCATATATACAGTGTATAATAATCATATATACAGTGTATAATAATTATATGTACAGTGTATAATAATTATATGTACAGTGTATAATAATCATATGTACAGTGTGTAATAATTATATGCACAGTGTATAATAATCATATGTACAGTGTATATTAATGATATGTACAGTATATAATGATATGTACAGTATATAATAATGATATGTACAGTGTATAATAATCATATGTACAGTGTGTAATAATTATATGCACAGTGTATAATAATGATATGTACAGTATATAATGATATGTACAGTATATAATAATGATATGTACAGTGTATAATAATCATATGTACAGTGTGTAATAATTATATGCTCAGTGTATAATAATGATATGTACAGTATATAATGATATGTACAGTATATAATAATGATATGTACATTGTACAATAATTATATGTACAGTGTATAATAATCATATGTACAGTGTATAATAATCATATGTACAGTGTGTAATAATTATATGTACAGTGTATAATAATCATATGCACAGTGTATAATAATCATAAGTACAGTGTATAATAATCATATGTACAGTGTACAATAATCATATGTACAGTGTATAATAATCATATATACAGTGTGTAATAATTATATGCACAGTGTATAATAATGATATGTACAGTATATAATGATATGTACAGTATATAATAATGATATGTACATTGTATAATAATTATATGTACAGTGTATAATAATCATATGTACAGTGTGTAATAATTATATGTACAGTGTATAATAATCATATGCACAGTGTATAATAATCATATGTACAGTGTATGATAATCATATGTACAGTGTACAATAATCATATGTACAGTGTATAATAATCATATATACAGTGTATAATAATTATATGTACAGTGTATAATAATTATATGTACAGTGTATAATAATCATATGTACAGTGTGTAATAATCATATGTACAGTATATAATGATATGTACAATGTATAATAATGAAATGTACAGTATATAATGATATGTACAGTGTATAATAATCATATGTACAGTGTATAATAATCATATGTACAGTGTATAATAATTATATGTACAGTGTATAATAATTATATGTACAGTGTATAATAATCATATGTACAGTGTATATATATATATATATATATATATATATATATATATATATATATATATATATATATATATATATATATATATATATGTTCATGGGCTGATTTATAAGAGTCTGCAGTCCACCTCTTGTCTCACAGTCTGGCTGTGAATAGCTATTGACATGTACTTTTTGCTTCATATAGATAACATTGTGCTCACCCAAGTGGAATTATTCAAGAGTCTGCAAGTCTGTCAAAAGATCTGAGATAAGGAACCGTCTGCAGAAGCTTAGATAAAAGGTAGTTATAGAGGTAAAAAGGATATTAATATAACAGTGTTGGTTATGCAAAACTGGGGATTGGTAAATAAAGAGATTTTCTTAATTTTTAAACAATAATATTGCTGGTGTTTACGGCCCTGCTTGTGCACTAACTCTGGGCTCATTTCCATTGAACCGTTATTAGGTTTGCGTGCACTCGCAAACCGTTAAATATACTATCGGAAGCAATATCGTTCACCGACTGCTTCCATCAGCCAGTTATAACTCTATTTCGGCAACTGGACTTCGGCTGCCGAAAACATTTTCGTGTCCCATACAAAGTATCAGAAGCCGCTAATCTATAAGTAATACCAGGTTTCCAATGACCGCACAAACCGTAAATACACTGTCGGAAGCTGCCGATACATTAACAAAAATTACACCCGGCTCAGCTAGGTGTAAAATAGGGAAAAAGTGCTTTTTTGAGACCTTTTTCCCATTGAAATCTAACCCGCCTCCCAAAAATAAACCCGACACGTCAAAACCTCTCTATCCGCCATCCCCCCACATCGCAACTAATAATAAAATGTATTAACCTCTAAGCCGCCATTTCCCCACATCGCAACTAACAATGGGCTAGATTACGAGTTTTGCGTTATGAGCGGTGCGGTACTAGCTTGCAAGTTATTTGCACCGCTCACTTACCTACAGCGCTGGTATTACAGGTTTATAAAAACCCGGCGTTAGCAGGCAAGAAGTGAGCGTAAAGCAAAATTGAGCTCCATACCGCACTCCAATACCAGCGCTGCTGAAAGCTGCGGTAAGTTGGTTTTACATGCTCGTGCACGATTTCTCCATAGACATCAATGGGGAGAGTCGGCTGAAAAAAAAGCCTAACACCTGCAAAAAAAGCAGCATAAAGCTCCGTAACGCAGCCCCATTAATTCCTATGGGGAAACAAAATTTATGTTTACACCTAACACCCTAACATGAACCCGAGTCCAAACATCCCTATTTTTACACTTATTAACCCCTAATCTGCAGCCCCGACATCGCCAACACCTACATTATACTTATTAACCCCTAATCTGCCACCCCAGACATCGCCAACACCTGCATTATACTTGTTAACCCCTAATCTGCTGCCCCCCACATCACTGACACCTACATAATGTTATTAACTCCTAATCTCCCGCCCCCAATGTCACCGCAACCTACCTACACTTATTAACCCTTAATCTGCCTCCCCTAACGTCACCGCCACTATACTAAATTTGTTAACCCCTAAACCTAACCCTAAGTCTAACCCTAACACCCACTAACTTTAAGGTAATTAAAATAAATCTAAATAAAACCTACTATTAATAACTAAATTATTCCTATTTAAAACGAAATACTTACCTATAAAATAAACCCTAAGCTAGCTACAATATAACTAATAGTTACATTGTAGCTATCTTAGGTTTTATTTTTATTTCATAGGCAAGTTTGTATTTATTTTAACTAGGTAGAATAGTTACTAAATAGTTATTAAAGGGATACTAACCCCACGTTTTTTCTTTCATGATTCAGATAGAGCATGCAATTTTAAGCAACTTTCTAATTTACTCCTATTATCAATTTTTCTTTGTTCTCATGTTATCTTGATTTGAAAAAGCAGTAATAAAAGGTTAGGAGCCGGCCCATTTTTTAGTTCAGCACCTTGGTAGAGCTGCTGATTGGTTTGCTACATTTAGCCACAAATCAGCAAGTGCTACCCATGTGCTGAACAAAAAATAGTTTGGCTCTAAAGCTTACAGTACTGCTTTTTCAAATCAAGATAGCATGAGAACAAAGAAAAAATGATGATAGGAGTAAATTAGAAAGGTGCTTAAAATCTCATGCTCTATCTGAATCATGAAAGAAAAAAAAATGGGTTTAGTATCCCTTTAACTATTTACTAACTACCTAGCTAAAATAAATACAAACTTACCTGTAAAATAAAACCTAACCTGTCTTAAACTAACACCTAACTTTACACTACAATTAAATCAATTACATAAATTAAATACAATTAACTAAATAAAAAAAACACTAAATTACACAAAATAAAAAAAAGAAATTATCAGATATTTAAACTAATTACACCTAATCTAATAGCCCTATCAAAATAAAAAAGCCAACCCAAAATAAACCCCCATTGCCCCAAAGAAATCAGCTCTTTTACCTGTAAAAAAAAAAATACAAACAACCCCGCAACAGTAAAACCCACCACCCACACAACCATCCCCCAAATAAAATCCTAACTAAAAAACCTAAGCTCCCCATTGCCCTGAAAAGGGCATTTGGATGGGCATTGTCCTTAAAAGGACATTTAGCTCTTTTTCCACCCAAAAGCCCTAATCTAAAAATAAAACCCACCCAATAAACCCTTAAAAAACCTAACACTAACCCCTGAAGATCCACTTACAGATTTTGAAGACCCGACATTCATCCTTAACGAAGCCAGCAGAAGTCCTCAACGAAGCGGCAGAAATCTTCATCCAACCGGGCAGAAGTCTTCATCCAGATGGCATCTTCTATCTTCATCCATCCGCGTGGAGCGGGTCCATCTTCAAGACATCCGGCACGGAGCATCATCTTCTCTTGACGGCTAACGAAGAATGAAGGTAACTTTAAGTGACGTCCCTTTAATTCCGATTGGCTGATAGAATTCTATCAGCCAATCGGAATTAAAGGTGAAAAAGTCCTATTGGCTAATGCAATCAGCCAATAGGATTGAGCTTCAATCCTATTGGCGGATCCAATCAGCCAATAGGATTAAGCTCGCATTTTATTGGCTGTTTGGAACAGCCAATTGAATGTGAGCTCAATACTATTGGCTGATTGGATCAGCCAATAGGATTGAAGTTCAATCCTGGACCGGATCTTAAGGCCACATGCTGATTGCCGCAGCTTACTTAGATGACGTGGTCATACATAGCAAAGATTGGGAGTCTCACTTGCCAAAAGTGCAAGCTGTCCTTAATTCCATAAGAAATGCCGGTCTGACAGCAAATCCTAGTAAATGTACCATTGGCTTGGAGGAGGCCAAGTATCTTGGCTATTCCATTGGAAGAGGAATAGTGAAGCCATAAGGAATTGGCCACGACCTATGATGAAGAAACAGATAAAAACATTTCTTGGGCTTGTTGGCTACTACAGAAGGTTTATCTCCAACTTTGCTACTATAGCGGGTCCTTTAACTGACCTCACTAAAGCAAAAGCTCCAGTAATAGTGAAATGGTCCTCTGAAGCTGAACAGGCATTTCAAAATCTCAAGGAAGCCATCTGTAGACAACCAGTGTTAGTCACCCCTGATTTTTCAAAGGAGTTTGTTTTACAGACGGATGCCTCTGATGTAGGGCTTGGAGCAGTGCTTTCCCAGGAAAGTCAAAGTGAAGAGCACCCAATACTATACCTGAGCCGGAAACTTCAATCTAGAGAAAAGAACTATTCGATTGTTGAAAAGGAGTGTCTAGCAATTAAATGGGCTGTTGAAACTCTCAAATATTATTTGTTGGGCAGAAAATTTAGACTAGTTACTGATCATGCACCTCTCAAATGGATGGGTAAAAATAAGGATAATAATAGTAGAGTTACACGCTGGTTCCTTAGTTTGCAACCCTATCTCTTCTCAGTAGAACACAGGGCAGGAAGTAAACAGGGTAATGCTGATGGCCTTTCACGTATGCATACGCTTTTGGCCATGATCGCTCGACCCACTAGGCCTGAGCTGGGGGGGAGGATGTGTGACAGAACCCAAGGCATAGTAATGGAAGGTGTCTATATTCCCTCAAAAGTGCTGCAGTGCGTGGTATGGTCTGACAACCCCAGGGAGAATTGTTATGTTTGTTTACCACATAAAGAAAAAATGTGATTTATTTCTGGGTCCCTGGGGTGGAGCATTTGGAGAGTAGGGCGGGCCAGTGCTCTACCCCACAGTTTGCAGGTAGCACATCATGTCAAAAATTCCAGTCCAGGAATTCTGTCTGACTTAGCTAGCTACTCACCTGCATGTGGTAATTGACAGAAGGTGCTAATAAAATCCCCAGTCAGGGGTTGAGACTCGGGTAGATTTGCCAGCAGTAAAGGGAAACTGTAAACACTCTCCTGAGAGACTGAGAGAAATTATCTTTAAAGGACAAACAAAGTTTGAAAGGTCTGTGCATTATTCCTTTTGTGAAAAGCTACTTACTGCAAGCTGACAGTTGTACTTGTTAGTAAGTGCTCAATGGAGCAAGCCTCTTGTTTTGTTTATCTTTATTTTGCCTTTTTTGCCAGACCTGATAATAAACAGACTGTATTTTATAAAGCAGAGCTTTCCAAACTTTTCATGTTGGTGACACACTTTTTAGACCTACATCATTTCGCGACACAGCAATTCAGTTGTACTGGCAAACAGGAGGTTAAACTAACTTGTTTTAAGAGATACGGACACATACATAAATTATATAATAACAAAATGTATTTACAAGTAACAGTAAGTAAGTATGTGCAAGAATTAAACAAAAGTTTAATATCACCAACAGCTACTTACTATTTTAATAGGATGTATAAGATTGATAGGATGGACACAATTTCTGAATATTTGGTGAAATATTAGATAAAGACACTCGCATTTCATCATTAAGCATTTGTAAGCTACCCCTTCCTATCCCTATATCAAGAGCAGGAGCAGCAATGCACTACTGGGAGCTAGTTGCAAAAAAACCCCACTGACTTCTGACTTCAGCTCAGCGTTTAAGCTGCCGCCCTCAGAGCTTGGAGAGTCCGATTGACTACTGCCCATGCTGCAAACACACTGCTGTCCCACTCACTGACTACACTTGCAGTCATGAGCCAATTAAGGAGACTACACATGCAGTCAGGAGCCAATGTGCCGCCAAAGCCACCAATGGCAATAGTTTCAGTTCCCACTGATCTGCGCCAATAGGTTAAGATGATCTGTGACCCCCTAGGTATCAATCACGTGTCAAACATGTGATATGCGTAGCAGGCAGACGGAAAGTCAGAAACCAAAAAAAAAAAATGTATAAAAAATTTAAATTTTAAAAAATTAGTGCTGAAGCAGGGACACACCTACACACTGCTGCCGACACACTAGTGTGTCCCGACACACAGTTTGGAAAGCACTGTTATAAAGCTACAACCTTGTGTGGTGTTTCCAGCTTTGAGGACTGTGTTTCCAAGATCCCAGGTCACTATATATATATATATATATATATATATATTACAGTATATATAATATTAATTATTAATATTTTTTCAATATTTTATAATTCATATTTAAATAACATATTTTAAGATAACCAATTTTTTATGTGTGCTAACCCGAGCCTACATTAGACCTAAAGCGTGAAACCTGAAGTGTGTTATGCATATTTTGCATTCCAATATACTTCACATAGAAAAAATAATAATTTTTATTATTTAATACATATTTTATATATATATATATATATAAATATATACTGTATATATATAAAATAAAAATTAAATTTTCCTGTATGTGAAGAACATTAGAATGTGAAATATTTACAATACACAGTAAAATACAATATTAAATATTGTTATTGATTTATTATTTAGACACATATATTTATTATAGCCCTTTAAAGTCAAATACATGACCATATACCATATACCATTTAACAGTTCTAAATATTTTTTTTATTAATACTTATATGAATATTTATTATCAGAAAATGTTTATATGAGTGTAACAATTTATTTTAACGTTGTGTTTGGTGCAACTTTTATTTTTTCCCTATCCCTTTACGTGAGGTTTTCAGTGGTGCTAACCCAACGGGGCATATTTAACAATGTGCGAGCAGACATGATACGAAGTAGCGTATCCTGTCCGCCGCACTTTGATAAATGCCGATAGCATACGCTCTCTGCATTTATCATTGCACCAGCAGTTCTTGTGAAATACTGGTGCAATGCCACCCCCCGCTAGCAGGGGGTGTCAATCAACCCGATCGTATTCGATCGAGTTGATTTCTGTCGACCGCCTCAGAGCAGACAGACAAGTTATTGAGCAGCTGGAAACAAGGGGCATAAAGTTCCATACAGAGCTTGATAAATATGCTCTAAAGTGTGTTAAATTCTATTGTGCTCCGGAGAACCCTTATACTTTCAATTTGTAATACACCTGCAAATTAACACACCTATGATATTCCAATAACACTTTAGTGCTAACGTTAGCGTGCCACTTGTATTCTAGCCCTTAGGCGGAAACATTTCAAATTTACACTACTCAATAACTATATCTAACATTTTCATTATCGGTTGATTGATTTCTGTTGTACATAAACTTCCTTTCTTTCATGTAATTAGCAAGAGTCCATGAGCTAGTGACGTATGGGATATACATTCCTACCAGGAGGGGCAAAGTTTCCCAAACCTCAAAATGCCTATAAATACACCCCTCACCACACCCACAAATCAGTTTTACAAACTTTGCCTCCTGTGGAGGTGGTGAAGTAAGTTTGTGCTAGATTCTACATTGATATGCGCTCTGCAACAGGTTGGAGCCCGGTTTTCCTCTCAGCGTGCAGTGAATGTCAGAGGGATGTGAAGAGAGTATTGCCTATTTGAATGCAGTGATCTCCTTCTACGGGGTCTATTTCATAGGTTCTCTGTTATCGGTCGTAGAGATTCATCTCTTACCTCCCTTTTCAGATCGACGATATACTCTTATATTTACCATTACCTCTACTGATTCTCGTTTCAGTACTGGTTTGGCTTTCTACTACATGTAGATGAGTGTCCTGGGGTAAGTAAGTCTTATTTTCTGTGACACTCTAAGCTATGGTTGGGCACTTTTATATAAAGTTCTAAATATATGTGTTTAAACATTTATTTGCCTTGATTCAGGATGTTCAACGTTCCTTTTTTCAGACAGTCAGTTTCATATTTGGGATAATGCATATGAATAAATCAATTTTTTCTTACCTTAAAATTTGACTTTTTTTCCTGTGGGCTGTTAGGCTCGCGGGGGCTGAAAATGCTTCATTTTATTGCGTCATTCTTGGCGCGGACTTTCTTGGCGCAAAAATTTTCTTGTCATTTCCGGCATCATACGTGTCATCGGAAGTTGCGTCATTTTTTTGACGTTTTTGCACCAAAAAATGTCGGCGTTCCGGATGTGGCGCCATTTTTGGCCAAAAGCATTTAGGCGCCAGATAATGTGGGCGGCTTATTTGGCGCTAAAAAATTTGAGCGTCATTGTTGTCTCCACAATATTTAAGTCTCATTATTTATTGCTTCTGGTTGCTAGAAGCTTGTTCATTGGCATTTTTTTCCCATTCCTGAAACTGTCATTTAAGGAATTTGATCTTTTTTGCTTTATATGTTGTTTTTTCTATTACATATTGCAAGATGTCTCACCCTGAATCGGAAAAGTGGAAAAACGCTTAACTGAGTTTCAGTTCTACCAAAGCTAAGTTCATTTATTTTAAATGTTATAAATGCTTATCTTTAGCTATGGTTTGTAATAAGTTATTATGATATACTTTTACATGCAGGATCCATTAGTGTTTATGCTTTATATATTTCCATTCTTACATCTTATGTACAAGAAATATTTAGAAGATTTATAAGAAATATTTTTCTGATTCTATTTTAAAGGCTTTGTCTGACTTCGTGCCTTCTAATAAAATTTTTAGGTCTTTTTCACTTCTTTTTTAATTATTGAAGTTTCAAATGACCAACAACATACTGATTTATCTTTCTCTGATGATGTTTTTTCTCTTTCAGAAATTTTCTTCATCAGATATTGACACTAACAAATCTACTTTTTTATTATTTTTCTATTATTAAAGTACATTTGTTCTTTGTTGAAAAGGTGTTGATTATTTTGGATATTAAGGTAACTAGTTCTTTGAGACTAGCTGACACTATTTCTGCCTATTTATTTCTTCTGTGTTTTTAGAGGTTTTCTTTCCATTTCCCCATTCTAGGGAATTGAATAGGCTGAGAATTTTCTTTTATTCCTTCTTCAAAGGTTTTAAACTATATTCTTTGCAAGCAGTTAAATTCAATAAGGAGGGTTCTCCAATTTATTGGGGCTATCTCTACTTCTACTAATTATGTTATTATTTCTATAGCAAAATAGTATTTATTTTCCTTTAGATAGTTGTATCTTATTTATGGAAAATTGATTAGTTTCAGGTACTTTTCTTGGTCCTGTGATTTATTTGGATATTGCTAGCATTGTTAAGGGACAACATTTACTAGACTAGGTGCTGTTGCATTTGTCTGTTGTTTTGCATTTATTGATTATGCAAGTCCTCTGTATTGACTGGTCTTTTAAACTGGACTATCATGCTAATAATTTCATTTGTGTCTTCATTTTGAATATTTTCGCAAATGAGGGTTATTCTATGTCTTTAGCTATTTTAGCTAGAAGAATTTTGTGATTTAAAAAAAAATAAAAAAATAAAAAATCCATATTTCTTAACTGTTACTCTGGGCTTCAAGATTGAGTTCTAAGACTAAAACTTTAAGCTTATACTAGTTTGGTTGTTCTTATTAAGGAACGAATTCCTGAGTTCTTTCCCAAGTAACATGTTTATAATTAGGGTTCGAAATCAGCTCCCTAAATATTGCGATGTACGTGCCGTATTCCAGCTTGGCTGGTAAGGGGCAGGTTAAGACTTCTTTGAAATTTATTTGGTTCTATTTTGTCCAAATTTCTTTGATTTTATTCCAGTAAGGCTAACACTTTCTTTAAGTGTGTTTCTGTCCTATATATTTTGGGTACTGTTGAAGCATGGCTGGGCACCCATGGGGTTCAAGCGCTGCTCAGACCTGGAATCTTCTGGGGTATTTCTTCCAGTTCCTTTTTTAGGAACCGGGTTTGGAGTTTTATTCAAACTATTTCGCCTTTTTATGGTCATTGATAGCATTATTTGTTTTCATTAGATACAATAAATGCATATTTTAATTTTTATGTTTTCATTCAGATTATTTTCTGAGGACGCGGAATCTCATATGATTCACTTGCTCTTCAGGACATAGTTAGAGGATCAAGAACATGGTTGGAGGATCAATTTACCAAAAAGTTTGTTGATTCCTCAGACAAGGGTAACCTTTTTAGGTTTCCTGATAGATTCAGTGTTCTTGACTCTGTCTCTGTTGGACAAAAGACGTCTGAATTTGGTTTCAGCTTGTCGAAACCTTCAGTCTTAATCTTTCCCTTCAGTAGCCTTATGCATGGAAATTCTAGGTCTTATGTCTGCTGCATTGGACGCGGTCCCCTTTGCTAATTTTCACATGCGACCTCTTCAGCTCTGTATGCTGAACCAGTGGTGTAGGGATTATACAAAGATATTTCAATTAATATCTTTAAAACCAATTGTACGACACTCTCTGACGTGGTGGTCAGACCACCATCGTTTAGTTCAGGGGGCTTCTTTTGTTCTTCCAACCTGGACTGTGATTTCAACAGATGCAAGTCTGACAGGTTGGGGAGCTGTTTGGGGGTCTCTAACAGCACAAGGGGTTTGGGAATCTCAGGAGGTGAGATTACCAATCAATATTTTGGAACTCCGTGCAATTTTCAGAGCTCTTCAGTCATGGCCTATTCTAAAGAGAGAGTCGTTCATTTGTTTTCAGACGGACAGTGTCACAACTGTGGCATATGTCAATCATCAAGGAGGGACTCACAGTCCTCTGGCTATGAAAGAAGTATCTCGAATTCTGGTTTGGGCGGAATCAGCTCCTGTCTAATTTCTGCGGTTCATATCCCAGGTATAGACAATTGGGAAGCGGATTATCTCAGTCGCCAAACGTTACATCCGGGCGAATGGTCTCTTCACCCAGAGGTATTTCTTCAGATTGTTCAAATGTGGGGACTTCCAGAAATAGATCTGATGGCTTCTCATCTAAACAAGAAGCTTCCCAGGTATCTGTCCAGATCCAGGGATCCTCAGGCGGAGGCAGTGGATGCATTGTCACTTCCTTGGAAGTATCATTCTGCCTATATCTTTCCGCCTCTAGTTCTTCTTCCAAGAGTAGTTTCCAAGATTCTAAAGGAGTGCTCGTTTGTTCTGCTGGTGGCTCCAGCATGGCCTCACAGGTTTTTGGTATGCGGATCTTGTCCGGATGGCCACTTGCCAACCGTGGACTCTTCCGTTAAGACCAGACCTTCTATCACAAGGTCCTTTTTTTCCATCAGGATCTCAAATCCTTAAATTTGAAGGTATGGAGATTGAACGCTTGATTCTCAGTCATAGAGGTTTCTCTGACTCTGTGATTAATACTATGTTACAGGCTCGTAAATCTGTATCTAGGAAGATATAGTATCGAGTCTGGAAGATTTCCATTTCTTGGTGTTTTTCTCATCTTTTTTCTTGGCATTCTATTAAAATTCCTAGAATTTTACAGTTTCTTCAGGATGGTTTGGATAAAGGTTTGTCTGCAAGTTCCTTGAAAGGACAAATCTCTGCTCTTTTCTGTTCATTTTCACAGAAAGATTGCTAGTCTTCCTGATATTCATTGTTTTGTACAAGCTTTGGTTCGTATAAAACCTGTTATTAAGTCAATTTCTCCTCCTTGGAGTTTGAATTTGGTTCTGGGGGCTCTTCAAGCTCCTCCGTTTGATCCTATGCATTCGCTGGACATTAAATTACTTTCTTGGAAAGTTTTGTTTCTTTTGGCCATCTCTTCCGCTAGAAGAGTTTCTGATTTATCTGCTCTTTCTTGTGAATCTCCTTTTCTGATTTTTCATCAGGATAAGGCGGTGTTGCGAACTTCTTTTAAATTTTTACCTAAGGTTGTGAATTCTAACAACATTAGTAGAGAAATTGTGGTTCCTTCATTGTGTCCTAATCCTAAGAATTCTAAGGAAAGATCGTTGCATTCTTTGGATGTAGTTAGAGCTTTGAAATATTATGTTGAAGCTACTAAAGATTTCCGAAAGACTTCTAGTCTATTTGTTATCTTTTCCGGTTCTAGGAAAGGTCAGAAGGCCTCTGCCATTTCTTTGGCGTCTTGGTTAAAATCTTTGATTCATCATGCTTATGTCGAGTCGGGTAAAACTCCGCCTCAAACGATTACAGCTCATTCTACTAGGTCAGTTTCTACTTCCTGGGCGTTTAGGAATGAAGCTTCGGTTGATCAGATTTGCAAAGCAGCAACTTGGTCTTCTTTGCATACTTTTACTAAATTCTACCATTTTGATGTGTTTTCTTCTTCTGAAGCAGTTTTTGGTAGAAAAGTACTTCAGGCAGCTGTTTCAGTTTGATTCTTCTGCTTATAATTTCAGTTTTTTTCATTATAAGATTTAAACTTTATTTTGGGTGTGGATTATTTTCAGCGGAATTGGCTGTCTTTATTTTATCCCTTCCTCTCTAGTGACTCTTGCGTGGAAGATCCACATCTTGGGTATTCTTTATCCCATACGTCACTAGCTCATGAACTCTTGCTAATTACATGAAAGAAAACATAATTTATGTAAGAACTTACCTGATAAATTCATTTCTTTCATATTAGCAAGAGTCCATGAGGCCCACCCTTTTTTGTGGTGGTTATGATTTTTTTTGTATAAAGCACAATTATTCCAATTCCTTATTTTTTATGCTTTCGCACTTTTGTCTTATCACCCCACTTCGTGGCTATGCGTTAAACTGATTTGTGGGTGTGGTGAGGGGTGTATTTATAGGCATTTTGAGGTTTGGGAAACTTTGCCCCTCCTGGTAGGAATGTATATCCCATACGTCACTAGCTCATGGACTCTTGCTAATATGAAAGAAATGAATTTATCAGGTAAGTTCTTACATAAATTATGTTTTTTGTTCTTGACAAATATTAAGTTTAAGCTGCTGTTCTGCTGCTCCTCTGCTGCTCCTCTGCTGCCTTGAAGACATTCCCCATAGGAAATAAGAAGCTGATGCATTTCTGTCAATGAAAAATATTTTTACAAAATTCTGCAACATTCAATGAGTCCTTGCGCTAATCTTGGGTAAGACTTTCATCACGAATAATTTATCCAAAATAAATATTTTTGTCTGTGTACATTTCTAATGATTTATTGTTGAAATTATTTTATGCTTAGTGGATTATAAAATCTTTGAGAGCTTGGCCAGTGTAAGAGTATGCACCTGTTGTCAAAACCCCTCTCTGAAATATGAATTTTGTGTAGTTTTCCAGTTTATCTCTTTTTGGTTCTATTACAGACGTCTACTGAAAATCATGGGTTATAAAAATGATAATGTTTAGTTTTATAGGATTGGTGAGTTGATGCTAACTATTACATTTTTGTTTTCAGATGTATAAAATGACACATACTGACCACTATGGTTGGGGGGCCGTACCTAACCAGACCGCCATTGAGAAGCTTATGTGCTTTGTTAGAAACACCCTGAAAAGACAAAAGTTACAGCACAAGGGAATATATTCCAATTTTTTAAGAAAAAGAAATGCAAAGTGATTTGCACATGTTTTTCACAGGATTTTCAAACTCAGGGCTCTTTCTATCCATTAAATCCAGTTACTGCGTGAACTAAAATAATACTTTGCTAGCTATGGGAGAATTCAGTAATGGATTTCCATTCCTTTTGAGAAATATGATTTTTGGATTTTTCTATTTTAACCCTGTCTTTTTCACACAGTATTTTTATTTTTAAATTATTTTTATTTATTCCAGTATCTCATATATAACAAAGACTTATAACGTTGGATCAGTTGTTTATCATACAAATCATATGCAGTTGTTAGGTTTCTATACATTGTTAGGAGTAACAATTTGTACATTTTAGGTTTGACATGTTTCCTTCTAATAGTCCTATTATATGTATGTTGTTCTGGTCATCTTTTTTTGTAATCCTTTAGAATCAAATCCGCCATGTAATGATGTCTAGATCATTTTCAGCTATTTCAATTCAAGTGTTTTCCTTCATCACATCGCAGGAAAAAATTAATGAGATTGGAACCTTTTACCTTTTACAAATGAACTTAAAATAAACAAATGAACTAATAAACAAACTCACACAGTATTTTTAAATGGACAGTCTAGTCCAAAACAAACTTTCATTATTCAGATAGGGCATATCATTTTAAACAATTTTTAAATTTTCATCTATAACCAATTTCGCTTTGTACTCTTGGTATTCTTAGTTAAAAGCTAAACCTAGGAGGTTCATATGCTAATTTCTAAGCCCTTGAAGGCCGCCTCTCATCTCAGGGAATTTTGACAGTTTTCTTTACCATAGAGGGTGTTAGTTCATGTGTATTATATAGATAACACTGTGCTAGGAGCCAGCACTGATTGGCTAAAATGCAAGTCTGTCAAAAGAACTGAAATAAGGGGCAGTTTGCAGAGGTTTAGATACAAGATAATCACAGAGGTAAAACGTGTATTAATATAACTGTTGGTTATGCAAAACTAGGGAATGGGTAATAAAGGGATTATCTATCTTTTAAAACAATAACTATTCTGGAGTAGACTGTCCCTTTAAATCTTTACATTTTCTGGCACACTTATTTTACAATGAATATAACTGTTTCCTGGTTTAAATATATATATATTGAACTTGTGCACAACTAAATATAATCATCACAATGTTCTTTGTTTTTTAACTGCAGTGAAATGTTCTGCAAGTTACTCATTAACCAATTCTCTTCCAGGCTGAGATTATGGCCCTGGAGGGAGTGGACAAGTTTTTCAACTCGAGAAGTTGTCCAGTCGCCTTCACTACATACGGGCAGCGGCGAACAGGATGCGCTGCCTGTATGTATCATTACATGCTTAAGTGAGCGTGTAAAGCCGCCCCTTCTCTCGTGTGACCAATCGCGTGAGAGAAGGGACTGTCAATCACAGAGAGCTCACTCACTCTCTGTGATTTCCCTTCTAATGACTGCTGCTTCTTACATTGCAGGAAGCAGGCTCACATATGCAAACCTGCCCCACAAGGGCTTCGGAGCAGCTTTCGCTGCTTAGTAAATGGAGCCCTATGACTCCTTGCTCTGGTCTATCAGGTAGCCCAGGGTCAGGGTACACATGTGATGCACCCAGCCTTAGATCCGTTTTCCTGAGCTTTCTGAATCTTATCTCTCACTTCATTGGGGGCTAGTTATCAAGCCGTCTACTTTTCTGGCTTCGCCGGCCCAATACGTCCGCCTAAGCTCGCCTACCTTCGCCGCCGCGGACCTGAAAAAATACGCCTAAGTTATCAAATAAAGCTGTCAAAAAGCCGCGGGGCGATGAGCAGCGGACTGTGACAGTTATCACTCATCCGATCTCGCTGCCCTTCGGCTTTTTCCCAGCTTTATTGCTAGCCTGTCACTAAGCACTCACACTAAACTGCACTGTTCTACCCCCTATACCGGCGCCCCCGGAGCCCCCCGCAACTCAATAAAGTTACTAACCCCTAAACCGCCGCTCCTAGACCCTGCCGCAACTCTGATAAATGTATTAACCCCTAAACCGCCGCTCCCGGACACCGCTGCCACCTACATTATACCTAGTAACCCCTATCCTGCCCCCCCTATACCGTCGCCCTCTATTATAAAATTATTAACCCCTATCCTGCTGATCCCGCACCTCTCCGCAACTAAATAAATAGTTTAACCCCTAAACCGCCGCTCCATGAACCCGCCGCAACCTATAATAAATTTATTAACCCCTATCCTGCCCCCCACTACGCCGCCGCCACTGTAATAAAATGATTAACCCCTAAACCTAAGTCTAACCCTAACCATAACGCCCCCCTAACTTAAATATTAATTAAATAAATCTAAATAAATTAACTCTTATTAACTAAATGAATCCTATTTAAAACTAAATACTTACCTTTAAAATAAACCCTAATATAGCTACAATATTAATAATAATTATATTCTAGCTATCTTAGGATTTATTTTTATTTTACAGGTACCTTTCAATTTATTTTAACCATGTACAATAACTATTAAATAGTTATTAACTATTTAATAGCTTACCTAGCTAAAATAAAGAGAAATGTACCTGTGAAATAAATCCTAACCTAAGTTACAATTACACCTAACACTACACTATACTTTAATAAATTATTCCTATTTAAACTAAATACTTACCTGTAAAATAAACCCTAAGATAGCTACAATATAATTAATAATTATATTCTAGCTATCTTAGGATTTATATTTATTTTACAGGTAACTTTGTATTTATTTTAGCTAGTTAGAATAGTTATTAAATAGTTATTAACTATTTAATAACTACCTAGCTAAAAGAAATATAAAATTACCTGTAAAATAAATCCTAACTTAAGTTACAATTAAACCTAATACTACACTATCATTAAATTAACTAAATAAACTACCTACAAAGAACTACAATGAAATACAATTACATAAACTAACTAAAGTACAAAAAATAAAAAAAGCTAAGTTACAAAAAATAAAAAATTAAGTTACAAACATGTTAAAAATATTACAACAATTTTAAGCTACTTACACCTAATCTAAGCCCCCTAATAAAATAACAAACCCCCCCAAAATAAAAAAAATCCCTACCCTATTCTAAATTACATAAATTTCAAAGCTCTTTTACCTTACCAGCCCTTAAAAGGGCCATTTGTGGGGGCATGCCCCAAAAAGTTCAGCTCTTTTGCCTGTAAAATAAAAATACAACCCCCCCAACATTAAAACCCACCACCCACATACCCCTAATCTAACCCAAACCCCCCTTACAAAAACCTAACACTAATCCCCTGAAGATCATCCTACCTTGAGTCGTCTTCACTCAGCCGAGCCACCGATGGAACTGAAGAGGACATCCGGAGCGGAAGAAGTTAATCCTCCAAGCGGCGCTGAAGAAATCTTCCATCCGATGAAGTCATCATCCAGGCGGCGCTGAAGAAGTCTTCGATCCGGCCGATGTCATCTTCAAAGAGGCGCTGAAGAGGTCTTCTATCTGGGCGAAGTCATCTTCCAAGCCGGGTCTTGAATCTTCCTTCCGCCGACGCGGAACCACCTTCTTCACCGACGGACTACGACGAATGACGGCTCCTTTAAGGGACGTCATCCAAGATGGCGTCCCCTCAATTCCGATTGGCTGATAGGATTCTATCAGCCAATCGGAATTAAGGTAGGAAAATCTGATTGGCTGATGGAATCAGCCAATCAGATTGAGCTCGCATTCTATTGGCTGTTCCGATCAGCCAATAGAATGCGAGCTCAATCTGATTGGCTGATTGGATCAGCCAATCGGATTGAACTTGAATCTGATTGGCTGATTCCATCAGCCAATCAGATTTTCCTACCTTAATTCCGATTGGCGGCGTAGTGGGGGGCAGGATAGGGGTTAATAAATTTATTATAGGTTGCGACGGTGTAGGGGGGGCAGATTAGGGGTTAATAAATGTATTATAGGTGGCGACGGTGTAGGGGGGGCAGGATAGGGGTTAATACATTTAATATAGGTTGCGGCGGGTTCAGGGAGCGGCGGTTTAGGGGTTAATACATTTATTATAGTTGCGGTGGGCTCCGGGAGCGGCGGTTTAGGGGTTAATATGTATAGAGTAGCTTGCGGTGGGCCCCCGGGAGCGGCGGTTTAGGGGGTAATAACTTTATTTAGTTGCGGCTGTGTAGGGGGGTCAGATTAGTGGTGTTTAGACTCGGGGTACATGTTAGGGTGTTAGGTGTAGACAGCTCCCATAGAAATCAATGGGATGTCTGTCAGCAGCGAACTTGTACTTTCGCTATGGTCAGACTCCCATTGATTCCTATGGGATCCGCCGCCTCCAGGCTGGCGCTTTGAAAACCAGGTACGCTGGGCCGTAAAAGTGCCGAGCGTACCTGCTAGTTTTTTGATAGCTAGCAAAAGTAGTGAGAATGTGCCGCACTTGTGTGCGGAACATCTGGAGTGACGTAAGAATCGATCTGAGTCCGGCGGATCGAAGCTTATGTCACAAAATTCTACTTTTGCCGGTCTCGAGCCTTTGATAACTAAGGCGTATCAGCCTCGCCACAAATACGCTGCGGAATACGCAGCGTATTTGAGGTTGACGGCTTGATAACTAGGCCCCATTGTCTCTGTCTCCTTCTCATATGTGTCTCGTTCTCTCCCTGGGGAGTTTCACATCCTCCTCTACCACAGAGAGCACTTTATATTCACTTTGCTTTCACTATGCTGATATAAAGCCATATTATTATTAGGCTGCTCTCCTGCCATTTGCTTGACTGGAATATTATGATATAACATAGTGATTACGGTCTACAGAACATTCGGTTTATGCTGAGTGACTGGAGATAGAATTACTTTCATATTGCTTAAAATGTAGCAATGATTTTGTTGATGTTCTCAGCCTTCAAATCCTTCTGCATCCGTCTGAGGTCTGTGTTAATTTATAGTTCTCAGTATTCCCCTTTCCACTCTTTAGAATCTGTTGTCCGTAAATAAAGGTCAACAGTCTTATGGATCATGCGTAATATCTTTTTAATTTACTGTACTACAAAGAGTCTTATATCACGGAGTAAAGATATACAACAATAGCAATTTAAACACTAAATAAATTCTAGATAGAATGATGCAGATTAGTCTGAGAATAACATGTTGGTGTATTTTTTAAAGTTTCATTAGCTGTTTAAATAGTGACAAAATAGTGTAAAGTTTTAGTGTCTATAAAACAATGGGAGCTGCCATGTTGTAACTTAGGTTACCTTCTCTGCTGTGGCCAATTAGGGAGTTATACATAGGTCACTAGAGTTTGCAGCCAATGGCTGAAAGGAATATAACAATGTTCTGCACTTCCATTTCTAACAGGAACTGAAAGGCTCAAAATTTCAGAATGGAATTACAGGAAATGTGGACAAAATAAATGATGGAAGTATATTGCAGAGTTTTTTTATGTATATGATTTATCATTTTATATTTCCATCTCAAAGTGTTTAATGTCCCTTTAAACTTTGTGGCCACCATACCTGCAGGAATATATGCATGCTCTCTACTTTATAGACAGTGCACATATGCAAATAATTATTAATTAATTTATAACTATACTGGTGCCTTTCAATACTAAAATCATTGCCACATTCCATGTAAAATTGTTCAGCCATTTGGGCTGTATGTATGCCCAAACATTCTTAAAATCTCCCTACTTATGCAAGATCAGTCAAAAAGATTTGTCACAAATTCAAGATCCTTCAAAGGATTCTAGAATGGCAAATTTCATATTGATAGCTCTGTGTAGCATTAAATAGGGTTTTTTAGATTTCTGGAAGTTGAGAGACAAATGCATTACAGTACAGCACTCACTAAAATTAGTTTCTTTTTTCCATTTGGACTTTGGATTTTATTATTTATAATTATTCACCTTAGGCTTTGCATTTATTTTTTACTTTGAAAGGACATTCCAAACAAAATTCTAATGCATGTGGGTGCATTTCAGTTTTGAGTAGAAGCATTTTTGCAATATACAATAGCTTCTAGTAAAAGCTACAGCTGTTTTAAGAGTGTACTTAAGTATGCTCCGTGCACTAGCATTTTAAACACAGCATTTGCTTAAAGAACCTAAGGTGCTTGTATCATCTGGTAATGACTCCATTTGAATAATTGCTGACATGATGCAAGCCTCACTGACTCTCTGAGCAGCTGCAGCATTTAAAATGCTGGTGCACTGAGAATATCTAGCTATGCTTCACATGCAGAGAAAAATATTAACACTAAAACAGTGATCATTTTTACTAGAAGCATTTCTGCAAATATACATTTATTGCAAATGAGAGAATAGTTGATCAAAGACTTAAAGAAATGGGAGAAAGATTCATAGAAAGGGGGTATCCTGAAACCATGATTAAAAGTGAAATGGATTTGTTTAAATCTATCCCTAGATCCAATCTATTAAAACCTAATAAATTTGGAGATAAAAATAGAAATGGAAAGGATTCAAGATTAATATTTGTTTCAGAATATAATGCTCAAAGCACAGAAATTCAGCTTATAATTAGGAAACATTGGAATGTATTATCAAGTTGTAATCCCACCATACAGGAATTTCAAGAAAGTCCTATGCCCGCCTATAAAAAGGGTATGAACATCCAAGCAAATCTTGTGAAGGCCAATGTAGGGACCAATATTAAGTCAGGTTTAAGGTTTATAACCACTAAAAATCAAGGCTGTTATCCCTGTCTGGGATGTTCAAGTTGCAGCAACATGACAAAAGGATCAGTGCTTTACCATTTACACCAGTGTTTTTCAACCAGTGTGCCGTGAGAGATCCTCAGGTGTGCCACAGCAGACTGACAACAGTGTGACATATTTTTTAAAAATTGCTTGTTTTTTACTCCCAGTGCAGGGGTAGTTTGTAGGAGGCATGGCATAAAAGCACAATACATACAGTATGTGTGTGTTTGTGTGTATGTGTATATATATATGCTGTATTAGGCTACAATGTGTGATTTTTTTTAAATTTTGGGATAGTGGTGTGCCACAGGATTTTTTAATGTAAAAAAGTGTGCCACGGCAAAAAAAAGGTTAAAAATCACTGATTTACACAAAGGAAAGAAATACAATATTAATGGTTAAATGTCCTTGTGGTGTGGTTTATATCGGCGATTTAATGAGAACTGCCAAAGACCGCATTATTGAGCATAAAAATAACATTCGTACTAAAAATGTGAAATCCCCTCTTGCTAACCATTTTCTTAAGGCTGGCCACACAATTAGCCAGCTACGTTTTCAAATTATAGCCCTATAGGGAATTGAAACTTAAGCAAAAGCAATCCTTTTTGGATTTATGAGTTAGGAACCCTTAAACCTAAGGGTATGAACAAAGATTGGGATCTATCTGTTTTTTTGTAAATAATTATACTATGCCTTTTTGGCATTTTGATATATGGGGGCATATTTAACAATGTGCGAGCGGACATGATACGAAGTAGCGTATCATGTCCTCTGCACATCACTGCCCATTGATAAATGCCGACCACATACGACCACTAGAAGGGGGTGTAAATCAACCCGATCGTATTCGATCAGGTTCATTTCTGTCCGCCGCCTCAGAGCAGGCGGACAAGTTATGGAGTGGCGGTCTTTAGTTAGCTTGAAGGGGCCTCAAGGTTCATACGGAGCTTGATAAATATGCCCCATAGGACTGTCTATATGTTTTTTCTCTGCCTTTGGGTCCTATGAGATTCATTAATATAAGATGTGTAACATACCACTAGAAACATCCTTTCTTATAATAAATAAAAAAACAGTTAAACTGTTGTTAGTGGTGTAAAGGAGTTAATTGATTTACAGCACCACCTAGTGGTACAAGTGTATATGAGTCACTGTAACATGTTTGTTTGGCATAGCATCACTAAGGGATTGCCCCCCGAAACGTCACCTTTTAATCTATGTAACATTAAATAAACCATGTTTTGCTGTCACCTACCTGCTTTTTTCTAGTAATTCATTTATGTGCATTTCAATTTTGACCAGAATGTCCATTTAAGTTTTAGCAAGATAAGAAATTTCATACTTTATATTTTGTATTTACAAAGCATAAAATAAACTCTATGGGGTCAATTTATCAATGTCTGTCTGACATGATACGCTGTAGAGTATCATGTCCGCCAGACATCGCTGAATGCCGACAGCATACGCTGTCGGCATTTAACATTGCACAAGCAGTTCACCGCCCTGCAGATTCGTGGCCAATCGATTGACCGCTAGCGGGAGGTATCAATCAGCCCGATTGTATAGGATCGGGCGGATTGCAGACCGCAGCCTCAGAGGCAGTGGACCAGCAGTCTTTAGCTAATTGATAATTCGGCCCCTATAAGTGCAAACATTGTAATTACACACAGAGCATGTTATCAAATTAACGTGTTTCTCCTTTGTTGAAACATAGCTCCTTTCCATGAGGGCTTACTGTTATAGGCTCAGGAGTGTGCACGTGTCTTTTGCACTATAAACATTGTTACAAACACTGTCACTCCTCTGGCTTCAGTTCGCTCTCCTGGAAATAAGCCACGGTTTATCAAAGGATAATAAGAAAAAGAGCTAAATTTGATAGAAGTAAATTAGAAAACTTTCTTTAAATTGTCTCTGTTCTAAATCTAAATTTGGCTTCAATTTTCCTTTAACATTTAACATCCAGTATGTTCTACATAAGCATTTTTATTTGTTGGGTAATTACCAAAGGGAAGTCCTTCCACTATTTGAAGAACAAAAAAACATAAACATTCCCTTCAGATTAACATAAGAAATGCACTGAGCATGTGTACATGGCTGTAAATTTATTTAAAGACACTAAAGTCAAAATTAAAATTGATTCAAACTGAGCACACAATATAAACAAATAAATAAATAAATTTACTTTTGATATCAAATTGTGCATTCTTTTTATATGCACACCTTTTGAGGCACCAGTCCCTAATGAGAATGAGTCTCTGATTCACTGATTGCTGTCACATGATACAAACACGCCTACTGAGCATGTGTAAGAGATTAAAGTGTATACATATGTGCTACTGCACTGTCTTTTTATTATGCATGCACTAATTATGCAATGCTACTGTATAAAATGGTCCTTTAAATCCATTACACAGATAATATAATGTATATCATCTTCTGCCAGCCTGTTCATCATCCCTGGTTCTCATTCTTATTAACAGGCAAGAGTATAATTTCCATTTAAATATTCTTTAGAGGATGAAACAAAAAAGTCTTATTTCATTATTTTTTCATTTTAACTGAAGTAGGTTACTTCCCTTAGGCAAAGACAAAATTAATATTCTTCAATGCTTGTTCCAGGAAAGATTAGGAAATGTGTAATTACCTTTCACGGATAAACTCAGCCATCTCCTTTTGCATTTGTTTCCCCTTGAGCTGTTTCTGAAGGAGATCTTCGAATCCAGTCACAGTGGTGTTACCTTGTGGGTCTTTCTTATCAGCCTATAAATAAACAAACAGCTCGTGGTAAGTACACTCCAGTAGGAAGTAATTTATCAACAACATGTCAGGGAGTGAACAAGGATATCTGTGTTGGATAAATGTCCTATGCACAATTAATCCTGGATGGCTAAAGGGACAGTAAACACCTTGTAATTAAAAAAAATTTCTGCAGGCTTACAATCGACTAACATATCAGCATAGTCTGAACATTATTAGAACAGATTAACACTTTCACCTAGATTACGAGTTTTGCGTTAACAGGGGTGCGGTGCTAACGAGCAGTTTAAGCTCACTGCTCACTTGCAGACAACGCTGGTATTACAGGTTTTTAGAAACCCGGCGTTAACCACAAAAAAGTGAGCGAAGAGCAAAATTTAGCTCCACATTTCACCTCAATACCAGCGCTGCTTACGGTAGCGGTGAGCTGGTAAAACATGCTTGTGCACGATTTCCCCATAGGAATCAATGGGGGAGAGCCGGGTGAAAAAAAAACTAACACCTGCAAAAAAGCAGTGTAAAGCTCCTAACGCAGCCCCATTGATTCCTATGGGGAAATACTTTTATGTCTACACCTAACACCCTAACATGAACCCAGAGTCTAAACACCCCTAATCTTACACTTATTAAATCCTAATCTGCCGCCCCCGACATCGTCGACACCTACATTATAATATTAACCCCTAATCTGCCGCTCCGGACACCTACGCCACCTCCATTATAGTTATGAACCCCTAATCTGCTGCCCCCAACATCGTCGAACCCTACATTATATTTATTAACTCCTAATCTGCCGCCCCAATGTCGCCGCAACCTAACTACATTTATTAACCCCTAATCTGCCGCCAACAACGTCGCCGCCACTATAATAAACATATTAACCCCTAAACCTAAGTCTAACTCTAACCCTAACCCCCCCCCAACTGAAATATAATTTTTATAAATCTAAATAAAATTACTACAATTAACTAAATAATTCCTATTTAAAACTAAATACTTACCTATAAAATAAACCCTAAGCTAGCTACAATATAACTAATAGTTACATTGTATCTAGCTTGGGGTTTATTTTTATTTTACAGGCAACTTTGTATTTATTTTAAATAGGTACAGAAGGATTGAGCTTGCATTCTATTGACTAATTGGAACAGCCAATAGAATGTGAGCTCAATCCTATTGGCTGATTGCATCAGCCAATAGGATTTTTTCTACCTTAATTCCGATTGGCTGATCAGCCAATCGGAATTGAAGTGATGCCATCTTGGATGACGTCATTTAAAGGAACCTTCATTCTTCAGTCGGCCGTTGTTTGAAGAGGATGCTCCGCGTCGGATGTCTTGAAGATGGACCGGCTCCGCGCCGGATGGATAAAGATAGAAGATGCCGTCTGGATGAAGACTTCTGCCCGTCTGGAGGACCTCTTCTGCCCGTCTTGGATGAAGACTTCTGCCCGTCTTCAGGACCACTTCTGCCCGGTTGGGTGAAGACGTCTCACGGTAGGGTGATCTTCAAGGGGTTAGTGTTAGGTTTTTTAAGGGGGGATTGGGTGGGTTTTAGAGTACGGTTGGTTGTGTGGGTGGTGGGTTTTAATGTTGGGGGGGTATTTGTACTTTTATTTTACAGGTAAAAGAGCTGATTACTTTGGGGCAATGCCCCGCAAAAGGCCCTTTTAAGGGCTATTTGTAATTTAGTGTAGGGTAGGGCTTTTTTTATTTTGGGGGGCTTTTTTATTTTGTTAGGGTAGATTAGAGTAGGTGTAATTAGTTTAAAAATCTTGTTATTATTTTATTATTTTCTGTAATTTAGTGTTTGCTTTTTTTCGTACTTTAGATAATTTTTTTAAATTGTATTTAATTGTATTTAGTTTAGGGAATTTAATTATAGTGTAGTGTTAGGTATAATTGTTACATAGGTTAGGTTTTATTTTACATGTAAATTTGTCTTTATTTTAACTAGGTAGTTATTAAATAGTTAATAACTTTAATAACTATTGTACCTAGTTAAAATAAATACAAAGTTACCTGTAAAATTAAAATAAACCCTAAGATAGATACAATGTAACTATTAGTTATATTGTAGCTATCTTAGGGTTTATTTTATAGGTAAGTATTTAGTTTTAAATAGGAATAATTTAGTGAATTGTATTAATTTTAGTTAGATTTATTTAAATTATATTTAAGTTGGGGGGTGTTAATACATTTAATATAGTGTTGGCAACATTGGGGGCGGCAGATTAGGGGTTAATAAATGTAGGTAGGTGTCGGTGATGTTAGGACCGGCAGATTAGGGGTTAATAATATTTAACTAGTGTTTGCAATGCAGGAGTGCGGCGGTTTAGGGGTTAATATGTTTATTATAGTGGCGGTGATGTCCGGTTCGGCAGATTAGGGGTTAAAAATTTTATTTTAGTGTTTGCGATGTGGGGGCTCGGTATAGGGGTTAATAGGTAGTTTATGGGTGTTAGTGTACTTTTTAGCACTTTAGTTAATAGTTTTATGCTACGGCGTTGTAGTGTATAACTCTAAACTACTGACTTTAAAATGCGGAACCAGGCTTGACAGGAGAGGGTGTACCGCTCACTTTTTGGCAGACTCGTAATACCGGTGCTATGCAAATCCCATTGAAAATATAGGATACGCAATTGACGTAAGTGGATTTGCAGTATTTCCGAGTCTGGCCAAAAAAGTGAGTGGTGAGCCTGTCATTTCAAGACTCGTAATACCAGCGGGCGTTAAAAAGCAAAACGCTGCTTTTTAACCCTAATGCAAAACTCGTAATCTAGGTGACAGTTTCTTGCAGTTGTTTTTTAATGGTCAAACTTTATTCACCACTTTCCTTTGGATGAGCCAATTCATATTTGGATCTGGAAGACACAGGGCTTTCCAGTGTAATAACAAAACCTTTATTGTTTGGCTTTAGCAGAAGAGTTATGATAACACATTGTAAATTGAGTACAGATATGTGGCAGGGTTAGGTTTGCGGAGTTCCATGTTCCCTTCTTTTAGATTAAATTACTGGAAAGGGGGGCAAAATAAATATAGCATAATTGTTATATTGTGTATAATTAAAGGGACAGTTAACACCAGAATTTTTGTTTTAAAAAGATAGATAATCCCTGTATTATCCATTCCAAAAGTTTTGCATAACCAACACAGTTATATGAATACACTTCTTTACTACTTCACATGGGAACTATTTGTGACCCTTTTATCTAAGCCTCTGCAAACTGCCCCCTTATTTCAGATCTTTTGACAGACTTGCATTTTAGCTAATCAGTGCTGTCTCCTAGGTAACTCCACGTGTGTGAGCACAATGTTATCTATATGACACACATGAATTAATGCCCTTTAGTGGTGAAAAACTGTCAAAATGCATTTAGATAACAGACGGCCTTCAAGGTCTAAAAGAAATTAGCATATGAGCCGACTTAGGTTTTGCTTTCAACTAAGAATACTAAGGGAACAAAGCAAAATTGGTGATAAAAGTAAATTTGAAATTTGTTGAAAATTGTATACCCTATTAGAATCATGAAAGTTTACCATGGACTATACTGTCCCTTTAAGAATACAATCTCCTACTATCACATAAAACATTGATGACCGTTTACAGTATGGGGCTGATTTATCAATGTCTGTCCGACATTATACGCTGTGAACTGCTTGTGCAATGCCGCTCCCTGCAGGTTGATTGCTGTCCGCCGCTCTGTAGACCGCTGCTTCATGACTGTTGTTTCCGGCGAGCCTGAAACAGGGGCACCAGGGGCCATTCAGCCCTTGATAAATCGGCCCCTATGTCTTCATGTATATGGTGTTTTGCCTTTGTCCTTAAAGGGACACTGCATATGTAATAGAATGCTGGATATGTTGTATCATACACAAAGAGCAACCAATCACCAACTATGTCATGAGTGTATGTATTCATTTTTACATTATTCAATATTGACACAACAATGTCCCTATCAATTGACTGGCTTCTGTATCAGCTTATGAGTATATGACCTTCACTTTTGTCCTTGACCAATACTGAACCCATTTGGGGATGTCTCAAAAATATAAGAAACGTCTCTCATGTCAGTTTTCTTTTACTTAAAGCTTAGTTAGCTTGCTGCTTGCTTGCATTACCAGTGCCGCTGTACACACCAATTCGACATTGTTAAAAATAATAATTTTTAAAAATGTGCTCATTCTAGCTTGTAACAGTATTACTTGCTATTACTTTAACTTTATTTAACTGCTGCCCTGAGATGTTGCCCATGAATTCTCATTAACAAATTCCCAATGACCCCATGAATGATTATAGGACAAAATGAAATACATTTTTTGTGACAAACAATTTGTCCAAAATAATTTGTATATCTGTGAACATGTCTAGTTACTGTTTGGTGGTGCAAGCAAATTTGAGGAGGCATGTGGATGGGTTTGTGTGGATGTTGTCAGTGGGTGGCACACCTGTGGTCTAGGTTGTATGCCACCACCAGCTTTATTACCAGCTGCATGCCCACATCTGACAAGGTATATGCCACCACCAGCTTTATTACTAGCTGCATGCCCACATCTGACAAGGTATATGCCACCACCAGCTTTATTACCAGCTGCATGCCAATATCAGACAAGGTATATGCCATAACCAGCGTTATTACCAGCTGAATGCTCACATCAGACACGGTATATGCCACCTAAAGCTTTATTACTAGCTGCATGCCCACATCTGACAAGGTATATGCCACCACCAGCTTTATTACTAGCTGCATGCCCACATCTGACAAGGTATATGCCACCACCAGCTTTATTACTAGCTGCATGCCCACATCTGATAAGGTATATGCAACCACAAGCTTTATTACTAGCCGCATGCCCACATCTGACAAGGTATATGCAACCACCAGCTTTATTACTAGCTGCATGCCCACATCTGACAAGGTATATGCAACCACAAGCTTTATTACTAGCTGCATGCCCACATCAGACAAGGTATATGCAACCACCAGCTTTATTACTAGCTGCATGCCCACATCTGACAAGGTATATGCAACCACAAGCTTTATTACTAGCTGCATGCCCACATCAGACAAGGTATATGCAACCACCAGCTTTATTACTAGCCGCATGCCCACATCTGACAAGGTATATGCCACCACCAGCTTTATTACTAGCTGCATGCCCACATCTGACAAGGTATATGCCACCAAAAGCTTTATTACTAGCTGCATGCCCACATCTGACAAGGTATATGCAACCACAAGCTTTATTACTAGCTGCATGCCCACATCTGACAAGGTATATGCCACCAAAAGCTTTATTACTAGCTGCATGCCCATATCAGACAACGTATATGCCATAACCAGCTTTATTACTAGCTGCATGCCCACATCTGACAAGGTATATGCCACCACCTGCTTTATTACCAGGTGAATGCCAACATCTGACCTCAAACTAGATTCCTGCCTCTGCAAAACCTTTAACCCACTGGCTGTCAGAGTGGTCTGCAATCAATTGGAAGCCAGTGCAATACAACCCGATTTTGCAGCTAAGGGGTTAATGGCAGCATCATGCCTGCATCCAATCTCAGTCCATATACAGCTCTTTCAACCACTTGGTTGCAGATTGGGCAGCAATACATTTCAAATCAATGTTTTAAACCCTCCCTGGCAGGCAAGGGGTTCAAGTCAGCAATAAGCAAACATTAAATATAAGACCAGATGCATCTTCTAACATAGTTCTGCCAACCCTTAGTTGCCTTATGCCAATCTGCTGTGCTAAGCTTATTTTAAAGGGCAGCTGCATTCATTGCACATGGAAACTACAATTCCTATCAAGCCACTCTTTATTCAAGTCACAGTGCTGGGGCTGACGAGGACCAGATCAGTGTTCTGAAACATGTTCTTTGTCGGTTTCTGGTATTCAGGGGTTAAATCATTGCTGTGGGTTTGTTGTGCACTGGGCTCTTGTTTTAGAAAATATAAGAGGAATTTAGTACAGTTTTGCTATTACCAAGCTGTTTTGTTTCTACAAATAATTATCAGTTTGAACTCTTTCTCAGTTTGAGTTTAGGGGTTTAAATTTGCCTAGGACCATTAATTGTAGAGGTGACCCTTTATGCAACAGTGGCCTGATAATGTAATATATTTTGATACATTAATTTGCTAGCATATATCTGACTAGTGATGCAGTGTAATTAAGGATTGAGATGAGCTTGCTGTGTAACTAATAGATCTCACTTTTCAAGGGGCTCTTAAAAATAAATAGCACTAACTACAATATACTTCCCCAACGTAGCATAATGATTGCATTAACCGCAGCTTTAACTATTTCATTGCTGGGACTGTTTTGGGGACTTTTGTAGTCTTTATTTCTTAACATCAGTTTTAAAACGATTTTATAATGTACAAATTATTCCTGAACAGATGTAAACTGTCATTATCCTAAATACCAAATTAAGGGATTATTGCTGATTTTTAGAATTTAAGTGGATGCATCCCAGGTTAACCGCCCCTGTACTTCACATGGGAGCTAGCTGTGACCTGTATATCAATCCAAGCAGCCTAATGTATACAGTTGCACCCTGACTATTAAAACTGAAAAACTGTCAGCATCAATTTCCCAGAGAGCATTACTTTCTATAGGCCAGAGAGATTATAGTGCTGATGCTGATTTCACAGGAGCAGAACTCACTGAATTTTCTAAATAAAAAGGGGAGGAACCTGGAAATCCCATAGAGATGAGAAATACCTTCCATACGGCTAGATTACGAGTTTTGCGTCATGAGGGGTGCAGTGCTAACTTGCACGTTATTGTCACCGCTCACTTTCCTATAGCGCTGGTATTACAAGTTTTTCTAAACCCGGCGTTAAAAGCCAAGAAGTGAGCACAGAGTAAAATTGTGCTCCATACCACTCTCCAGTGGAGGCTCCTCCATATGTGCACTGTCGCACGTGAACCCCCAGGGGGCAGATGAGGGGGGAAAAATGAGCAGAAGAAAAAAAAAATGAGAAAAAAAAATTATGAAAAATTTTATTTTTATTTTTTATTTATATTATTTTATATTATATTTATTAATAAATGTATTATTTTCCTGTGTGCTGTCTGTGTCTGTGAGACTGTGCAGTGTAACTATCATCCATCATGCATATTAGGCTCAGGGCTGAAACCTGAAAGTGGAAAGCAAGGGCTGTTTTGCCTATACTTCAATGTATCGCACATGCTGTGCAGTGCGATACATAGAAGTATAGGCAAAAGCACTTTCCACTTTAAAACTGCATTGACTGCAGCGCCACCTACAGGCCAGCCCATAGCCTTCCTGTTCGCACAGCTCTTAGTGTGCGGGAGCCAGCTGTCACGTGACACTCGCATACTAAGAGCTGAGCTGACTATGTGTGTGGGAGGAGGCAGGGGCGTAACAGTTACGCTGTAACTAGTACTACACAACTACTTGCAGTCTCCTCCAACTGGCTCCAGTGTGTGTGTATGTGTATATATATATATGTATATATATATATATATATATATATATACACTGTGTGTGTGTGTGTATACTGTGTGTGTATGTGTGTATATATATATATATATATATATATATATACTGTGTGGGTGTGTATTCTGTGTATATATATATATATATATATATATATATATATATATATATATATATATATATATATATATATATATATATAGTGTATGTATATATATATATATATATAGTGTATGTATATATATATATATATATATATATATATATATATATAGTGTATGTATATATATATATATATATAGTGTATGTATATATATATATATATATATATATATATATATATATATATATATATATATATATATATATATATAGTGTATGTATATATATATATATATATATATATATATATATATATATATATATATATACTGTGTATGTGCCCTTCAGTTATGATATATTACCCACATACAGTATATATATATATATATATATATATATATATATATATATATATATATATTATATTACTCACATACAGTATGTCTATCTATTTAAATATGTAGTCAGGCGTCATCTGGTGACATTACTGAATTATATCATTCAAAATCAAAGAAGGGATGTGCTGTCTCCCCCCTCTGTTTCTCACTGTCTCCCTCTCTGTGTCTCCATCTCTCTCTCTGAATCCCCCCTCTGGCTTCACCCTCTGTCTTCCCCCCTCTGTCTACATCTTCCTCACTCTGTCTCCCCCCTCTGTCTCTGTCTCTCTTTGTCTCCCCTCTCTGTCTCCATCTCTCCCTCTGTCTCCCCCCTATGTCTCTCTGTCTCCCCCCTCTGTCTCCGCTTCTGTCTCTCTTTCCCTGTCTCCCTCTCTGTCTCCATCTCTCTTTCTTTCTCTCTCCCCCTCCCTTTCCCTCCTCCCCCCTCCCTTTCCCTCCTCCCCCCTCCCTTTCCCTCTTCCCTCTCTCTCCCCCTTCCCTTTCCCCCTCCCCCTCTCTCCCTCTCCCCCCCTCTCTCTCCCTCTCCCCCCCTCTCTCTCCCTCTCCCCCCCTCTCTCTCCCTCTCCCCCCCTCTCTCTCCCTCTCCCTCTCCCCTCTCTCTCCCCCTCCCTCTCTCTCCCCCTCCCTCTCTCTCCCCCTCCCTCTCTCTCCCTCTTCCCCCTCCCTCTCTCTCCCTCTTCCCCTCTCTCTCCCTCTTCCCCCTCCCTCTCTCTCCCTCTTACCCCTGCCTCTCCCCCTCCCTCTCTCTCTCTCTCTCTCTCTCTCTCTCCCTCTTACCCCCTCTCTCTCTCTCTCTCTCTCTCTCTCCCTCTTCCCCCTCTCCCTCTTCCCCCCTCCCTCTCCCTCTTCCCCCCTCTCTCTCCCTCTCCCCCCTCTCTCTCCCTCTCCCCTCTCTCTCCCCCTCCCTCTCTCTCCCCCTCCCTCTCTCTCCCTCTTCCCCCTCCCTCTCTCTCCCTCTTCCCCTCTCTCTCCCTCTTCCCCCTCCCTCTCTCTCCCTCTTACCCCTCCCTCTCCCCCTCCCTCTCTCTCTCTCTCTCTCTCTCCCTCTTACCCCCTCTCTCTCTCTCTCTCTCTCCCTCTTCCCCCTCTCCCTCTTCCCCCCTCCCTCTCCCTCTTCCCCCCCTCCCTCTCTCTCCCTCCCCTCCCTCTATCTCCCTCTTCCCCCCCTCCCTCTCTCTCCCTCTTCCCCCCCCTCCATCTCTCTCCCTCTTCCCCCCCTCCCTCTCTCTCCCTCTTCCCCCCTTCCCTCTCTCTCCCTCTCCCCCCCTCCCTCTCTCCCCCTCATCCCCCTCCCTCTCTCTCCCTTTTCCCCCTCCCTATCTCCCCCTCCCTCTCTCTCTCTCCCTCTTCCCCCCTCCCTCTCTCTCCCTCTTCCCCCCTCCCTCTCTCTCCCTCTTCCCCCCTCCCTCTCTCTCCCTCTTACCCCCTCTCTCTCTCTCTCTCTCTCTCTCCCTCTTCCCCCTCTCCCTCTTCCCCCCCTCCCTCTCTCTCCCTCCCCTCCCTCTATCTCCCTCTTCCCCCCCTCCCTCTCTCTCCCTCTTCCCCCCCCTCCATCTCTCTCCCTCTTCCCCCCCTCCCTCTCTCTCCCTCTTCCCCCCTTCCCTCTCTCTCCCTCTCCCCCCCTCCCTCTCTCCCCCTCATCCCCCTCCCTCTCTCTCCCTTTTCCCCCTCCCTATCTCCCCCTCCCTCTCTCTCTCTCCCTCTTCCCCCCTCCCTCTCTCTCCCTCTTCCCCCCTCCCTCTCTCTCCCTCTTCCCCCCTCCCTCTCTCTCCCTCTTCCCCCCCTCCCTCTTTCTCCCTCTTCCCCCCCTCCCTCTCTCTACCTCTTCCCCCCCCCTCCCTCTCTCTCCCTCTTCCCCCCCCCTCCCTCTCTCTCCCTCTTCCCCCCTTCCCTCTCTCTCCCTCTCCCCCCTCCCTCTCTCCCCCTCTCTCTCTCTCCCCCTCCCTCTCTCTCCCCTCCCTCTCTCTCTCCCCCTCCCTCTCTCTCCCCTCCCTCTCTCTCTCCCCTTCCTCTCTCTCTCCTCTCTCTCTCTCTCTCTCTCTCTCTCTCTCTCCCCTCCCTCTCTCTCTCCCCTCCCTCCCTCTCTCTCTCCCCTCCCTCCCTCTCTCTCTCCCCTCCCTCCCTCTCTCTCTCCCCTCCCTCCCTCTCTCCCCTCCGTCTCTCTCTCCCCTCCCTCCCTCTCTCCCCTCCCTCCCTCTCTCTCCCCTCCCTCCCTCTCTCCCCCCCCCTCTCTCTCTCTCCCCTCCCTCTCTCTCCCCTCCCTCTCTCTCCCCTCCCTCTCTCTCCCCTCCCTCCCTCTCTCTCTCCCCTTCCTCTCTCTCCCCTCTCTCTCTCTCTTCTCTCTTTTTTTTCTCTTCTCTTTTTCTCTCTCTCTTTTGCTCTCTTTCTCTCTCTTCTCTTTCTCTTCTCTTTCTCTCTCTGTCTGGCTGTTAAGCAGCTGATATAGCGCAGCCCTGCCCCCTCCAATATGTGGACCAGGTGTTGATAACCCCGATCCACATATTCTCCAGCTCCACCCACGTACCCACCCACCTGTTTCCAATTATCCATTTTACTCACTGGAGTTAGCTCCTTTACCTTTATTTTGTCATTTGAAGTAGCTGTTTTGCCTGTTAAAGCCACCACCTATACAGATAATATGAATACTGCTGTATTGCTCTATCTCCACTGCTATAGTTGAAACCAATGATAAAATACTTGCTAGGTGGTATTTAGCTCCAGTTCATGTATTGTGAACCCCCATTTGAATAACCCACGAGCCGCCACTGCCGAACTCCAATACCAGTGCTGCTTAGGTCAGGGGTGAGCTGGTTGTACGTGCTTGTGCACGATTTCTCCATAGACATCAATGGGGAGAGCCGGCTGAAAAAAAGTCTTACCCCTAATCTCCCGCCCCCAATATCGCTGCAACCTACCTACATTTATTAACCCCAAACCCCTAATCAAAAAATAAAACCCACCCCATACACCCTTAAAAAATCCTAACACTAACCCCCTGAAGGTCCATTTACAGTTTTGAAGAGACGACATCCATCCTCAACGAAGCCAGGAGAAGTCTTCATCCAAGTGGCAAGATGTCCTCAACGAAGTCGGCAGAAGTGGTCCTCCAGACGGCATCTTATATCTTCATCCTTCTGACGCGGAGCGGGTCCATCTTCAAGACAACCAGCGCAGAGCATCCTCTTCAATCGACGGCTTCTTGCTGAATGAAAGTTCCTTTAATTGATTGATCAGCCAATAGGATTTTTTCAACCATAATTCCGATTGGCTGATAGAATTCTATCAGCCAATCGGAATCTAAGGGATGCCATCTTGGATGATGTCATTTAAAGGAACCTTCATTCAGCAACAAGCTGTGGATTGAAGAGGATGCTCCACGCCGGATGTCTTGAAGATGGACCCACTCCGCGTCGGAAGGATGAAGATAGAAGATGCTGTCTGGAGGACCACTTCTGCACATCTGGAGGACCACTTCTGCCAGCTTCGTTGAGGACATCTTGCCACTTGGATGAAGACTTCTCCCGGCTTTGTTGAGGATGGATGTCGGCTCTTCAAAACTGTTAGTGTTAGGATTTTTTAAGGGTGTATTGGGTGGGTTTTATTTTTAGATTAGGGGTTTGGGCTGCAATAGAGCTACATGCCCTTTTAAGGGCAATGTCCATTCAAATGCCCTTTTCAGGGCAATGGGGAGCTTAGGTTTTTTTAGTTAGGGTTTTATTTGGGGGGTTTGGTTGTGTTGGTGGTGGGTTTTACTGTTGGGGGGTTGTTTGTATTTTTTTTTTACAGCTAAAAGAGCTGATCTCTTTGGGGCAATGCCCCTCAAAAGGCAATTTTAAGGGCTATTGGCAGTTTAGTTTAGGCTAGGGTTTTTTATTTTTTGGGGGGGGCTTTTTTTTATTTTGATAGGGCTATTAGATTAGGTCTAATTAGTTTAAATATCTTGTAATTTGTTTTTTAATTTTCTGTAATTTAGTGGGGGTTTTTTGTAATTTAGGTAATTGTATTTAATTTATTTAATTGTATTTAATTTAGGGAATGTATTTAATTGTAGTGTAGTGTTAGGTGTTAGTGTAACTTAGGTTAGGTTTTATTTTACAGGTAAATTTGTATTTATTTTAGCTAGGTAGTTAATAATAATAGTTAATAACTATTTAGTAACTATTCTAACTACAGGTGGCCCTCGTTTTACAACGGTTCAATTTACACCGTTTCAGAATAACAACCTTTTTTTCCAGTCATGTGACTGCTATTGAAAAGCATTGAGAAGCAGTGCATTTATTAAAATAGCCAGTAGGTGGAGCTGTCCGCTTGTGTTGCAGCAAAGCCAAGCAAGCTGAAATTAATCAGTTTAACCAGACCTGAGCTATCAAGCAGATTTCAAAGGAACAAGATCTTCCTGTCTATAACTCAGTCCAGATTGGAATGCATAGAAAGAACTGTTTGCAGAAAAATGCAAGTGAAGTCTGTGTTGTGTGATTATTTTATTAGGTTTATAATGCTGTTTAGCAAATGTTTTTGTTCATTTAACTTAGTTTAATTATATATTCTGTGTTGTGTGATTATTTTATAAGGTTTATAATGCCGTCTAGCATTTAAAGTCTTCATTTCAAAGCTTTAAAAATAATGTATTAGATGTTACTTATGACAATTTTGAGAGTGGCCTGGAACCTATCTCCCTCACTTCCCATTGACTTACATTATAAACTGGTTTTCAATTTACAACAGTTTCGATTTACAACCATTCCTTCTGGAACCTAACCCCGGCGTAAACTGAGGGCTACCTGTAGTTAAAATAAATACAAACTTGCCTGTAAAATAAAACCTAAGCTATCTACAATGTAACTATTAGTTATATTGTAGCTAGCTTAGGGTTTATTTTATTGGTAAGTATTTAGTATTAAATAGGAATTATTTAGTTATTAATAGTTGGTTTTCTTTAGATTTATTTTAATTATAGTTAAGTTAGGGGGTGTTAGGGTTAGACCTAATATAGTGGCGGCGATGTTAGGGACGGTAGATTAGGGGTTAATAAATGTAGGTAGGTGGCGGCGATGTTAGGGACAGCAGATTAGGGGTTAATAATATTTAACTAGTGTTTGGGAGGCGGGAGTGCGGCGGTTTAGGGGTTAATATGTTTATTATAGTGGCGGCAATGTCGGGAGCGGCAGATTAGGGGTTAATACATTTATTTTAGTGTTTGCGATGCGGGAGGGCCTCGGTTTAGGGGTTAATAGGTAGTTTATGGGTGTTAGTGTACTTTTTAGCACTTTAGTTATGAGTTTTATGCTATGGCTTTGTAACGTAAAACTCATAACTACTGACTTTAAAATGCGGTACGAATCTTGACGGGATAGGGTGTACCGCTCACTTTTTGGCCTCCCAGGACAAGCTTGTAATACCGGCGCTATAGAAGTCCCATAGAAAAAAGACTATATGCAATTTGCGTAAGTTGATTTGCGGTAAGGCCAAAAAAGTGTGTGGTGCCCCTAAATCTGCAAGACTCATAATCTAGCCGATTGAAAGCAATGAAGCTCTCTGGGATAGAAAATTTCACATGGGAGAGAGAACTGTAGAACCCCTGGGGCTGATATAAAGGCTCTGTTTGCCTCAACTCCAAATAAAATAGAAAAACATTTTTAATATACATGTATTAGCAAAGAAGCTTCTAATAAAAGCTATAGCTGTTTCAAAAGTGTATTTAAGTATGCACCGTGCACCAGCATTTTAAACACAGCTCTTGCTCAGAGAGCCTAAGGTGCTTGTTCCATTTGGTAATGCTAACATGATACAAGCCCCACTGCTGCTATGAGCATTTGCAGTATTTAAACTGTTGCAGCACTGAGAATATTTAGCTATGCTTCACACGATGTGCATAAACAAATGTTAACTCTAAAATAGTGATAACTTTTATTAGAAGTATTTTTGCCAATGTATGTATATTGCAAATATGTTTCTATTCAATGATGTAGTCTATCTATGTGCATTTAAATTTTGACCAGAATGTCCCTTTAAAGGGATACTAAACCCACATTTTTTCTTTCATGATTCAGATAGAACATGCAATTTAATCAACTTTCTAATTTACTCCTATTATGAATTTTTCTTTGTTGTCTTGCTATCTTTATTTGAAAAAGAAGGCATCTAAGCTAAGGAGCCTGCCAATTTTTGGTTCAGACACTGGACAGCAATTGCTAATTGCTGGGTACATTTAGCCACCAATAAGCAAGCATAACCCAGGTTGTGAACCAAAACTGGCCCGGCTTCTAAACTTACATTCTTGCTTTTCAAATAAAGATAGCAAAGGAATGAAGACAAATTAATAATAGGAGTACATTAGAAAGTTACTTAAAATTGCATGCTCTATCTGAATCATGAAATTGTATGAATTGTTCCACAATAGAAAAATATACATTTGGGTTCAGTGTCCCTTTAAGTTACATTATTTCTAATGCAGACCAGTTTTATAATCTTCAGCATATAGCCATATAGTTGTATAGCACTTTATGGAATTTAGTTAATAGATGATAAGCCATCCTTTTGAAGTCTTTCACATAAAGTTTTGCAGGCTGAAAGACGGCAATAAACAAACATCTCTGACAATGGTATGTGACCTATTGATATAAAAGTGACACTTGCCTGCAGATGTATTGTTTCTGCGTATGTGCACACTGATGTGACGCAGTCATGTTTATATAACAAGCGCAAGGTGAGTGGGGCACAGGGTTGTAAAGAATAAAAAGAAACACATAGGGCTAGATTACAAGTGGCGCTAAATGCTGCGCACAAGTGAAAAGGGGATTATCACGGCTGTTTCCGTGCAAATTATTTTTCGCTCGTATTATTATTATAAGTTGAAAGTAAATGTCATTGTCCTCAGTAACAGAATAATAATCTCATAAAATCAGACTTGCTAACCTCTCTTTATTATCATTATTATTGGTATTACTATCTTTATTTACAACATAACAGGTTTGCGTCTCTATACAGGGGCTACATAAAAAATAAGACAAGACAAGGAAAGCAGACTGAGACAGAAAGTCTATAGGGTCCTGCTATATACAGAACTTAGAGTCAGTGACCAACCAATCAACTAATTCCACCCATTTGCAGCAGCCACACATCCAGAATGCACTGACTCCACCTCTAGCCTATGGGGTCAATTTACTAATGTGCGAGCGGACTTGATACGATGTAGCGGATCATGTCCGCTGCACATCAATAAATGCCGACAGCATAAGCTGTTGGCATTTATCATTGCACCAGCAGTTCTTGTGAACTGCTGGTGCAATACCGCCCCCTGCAGATTCGCGGCCAATCCGTATGGAGCTTGATGAATTGACCCCTATAAGCAGGGCCGCTATCAGGGGGTGACAGGGGTGACTCCTGTCAGGGGCCCAATGGGCTAGGGGGGCCCCATGAGGCAAGAACTAGCAACAACAACAAAAATGTTGGCAGCCACCAGTGGGTACTACAGCAGAGTGCTAATTGAGCATGGGAAATGTTATTACAAGGAGTAAATTATTAGCATTTGAGAGGATTTCTGAGTGTGCACTAAACCACTATGCACAGTGTGAGACAGACTTGGCACTTTGTTTGTAGAGTGTGTGCCTGAGTCAGACGGCTGATCACTTTCATTTGCAGAGGAGGTAGGAATTACTTAGCAAATGTTTTTTATTTCTTTGTGCAATTTAAGATTGTAACTTCAGTGTGGTAGTAGTTGTATGGTGGGGCCAGGGGTCCATAAAAACACATTTTTTTAGCAGCAGTGTATTTATGATTATTTGACAATGCTGTAGAAATTCTATATTTAAAACCATGCAGAAATGTTTCCTCCTCAATACACAAATGATATATATTACATTCCAGTTTACTGCCCCTTTATGCAAAGACTTTCCAGATACAAGGAGGCATTTTATCTAAGATTTTTATATCTGCATAACATGTTATACTCTCAGACTTAGATTGCTCAGTGTTGGAAATGAGACATGTTAACTTAAAACTGTTCAGTTTACTCTACAGCTGACTTAATTTTGAAATGCATACCAACAAATCCTGCATTTAACCAGATCTAATGGTATGAGTACCACAGCTTATGGTTCCACCAAGACCATATAGAGTACAGCATTTTCAAAATCCACAAGTACAGCTGACAGATGGGAACATTTGTACACTATATTTGAAGTGGTGCTCTTGGTTGGGGAAAATGGGGAAAATATCAAACAAACATATGTCAACCTTTTAAAAGTACTTTTCTTCATCTAGCCATCTACCCAGATCATTAATGTACAATTTTGAATTCACAGAATTATTTTTGTTTGCACATTTACAAATATGATTCTTTAAAAAGTGATCTCTTAATTTCTGCATTTCTTTATCATGATTGTCACACACTGTTGATTTAGGGGATGCAAGGTGCATAAATGTTTCCTCCTGTGAGTGTATCTGTGGGTGTCTGTGTTTATGTGTTTGTGCTTGGTTTGTGTCTCTATGAGTGTGTATGTATTTTTTTTCTGTTGGTATCTCTGTGAGGGTGGGCATGTATGTCTTTGTGTATTTTCTGTGGATGTCTGTGAGGGTGTGTGCATATGTCTTTGAGCTTTTTCTATGGGTGTCTCTGTGAGGGTGGGCGTGTGTTTGTTTTTGTGTATTTTCTCTGGATGCCTCTGTGAGGGTGGGTGTGTATGTCTGTGTTTTCTGTGGATGTCTCTGTGAGGGTGTGTGCGTGTGTGTATGTAGGTTTGTGTTTTCTGTGGATGTCTCTGTGAGGGTGTGTATTTTCTGTGGGTGTCTCTGTGAGGGTGTGTGTATGTCTTTGTGTGTTTTCTGTGGATGTCTCAGTGAGGGTGTGTATGTATGTCTTTCTGTGTTTTCTGTGGGTGTCTCTGTGTGTGCGTGTATGTCTTTGTGTGTTTTCTGAGGCTGTCTCTGTTGGTATATGTGCAAGTTTTAGTTTGTGTGTGTGTGTGTCCATTGTCTGTTCCTTTTTAGGACATTTTGACCTTACTACTGATTATTCACATCTTTCTACAGGATTTGAGACTAATGAGACCTTTCCGGAAGTCACCAATCTACCATTTAACCTTTAAATTATTGTTTATGCAGTTCAGGGCCCTTCCTTTCAGCCACTGCATGCTGTTGTCATCATTTAGTTGGTATGCTCCTCCTACTTATTAACATCTAAAGTGTGAGGTGCACAATACATCACACATCAAACACAAACCACTAGCAATCTGGAGAAATATGAATTACAATTGCAGGACTCAGAAAGTCACTCACTTGCAAAACGGTTAATTGTAAAACATGTTCATGTGTGTTTTGTTACTGTAAAGGGGTCTTGCCGGGCATCTGGAAAGGTTGACCAAGGTGTTCCAGGGAGATCTAGATGTGTGGTTGGAATGTTAAACCTATAATTAGGTCCAGTGGTCAATAACACTATGTTAGCATGGGCTGGTTTATAGAGGGGTCAGGTTTTGTGATGTATTCTTCACAGTGTGACAAACTCTATGTGCTAAGTGTTGGACAGTCACAAGATGCTCCATTAAAGGGACAGTCTAGGCCAAAATAAACTTTCATGATTCAGATAGAGCATGTAATTTTAAACAATTTTCCAATTTACTTTTATCACCAATTTTGCTTTGTTCTCTTGGTATTCGTAGTTGAAAGCTTAACCTAGGAGGTTCATATGCTAATTTCTTAGACCTTGAAGCCCACCTCTTTCAGATTGCATTATAACAGTTTTTCACCACTAGAGGGTGTTAGTTCACATATTTCATATAGATAACACTGTGCCCGTGCACGTGAAGTAATCTGGGAGCTGGCACTGATTGGCTAGACTGCCGGTTAAAGGGGTCAAGCTGCAAAATACCTGCAGATCGTACGCAGCATCAAGGATTACATTTTCACTACGAGAGAGCAGCTACCTGGACAGCTGTTAATGCTCCAGAAAGCCATTGTAGCACTTCTCAAGTGCCTGACTTCTTGTAAGTACAATTTATGTGTGGGGAGTGAACAACTTTCAATACTGATTCACACTATGTTGGCGCCTTCTTTTCTTTTGTGTTCTATACAGATTTGCTTCGTTTGAATTGCCTTCAACTTTTGGAAGAAGTTTTTGCCGCCACACCTTCATTATTTGAACTTTGGACTTTTGTGTTCACACACCAGGTTTCAGGTTTTTGGTTTGATTGTTGTATCATTTTTTGTGAGAATCACCTCACACCATTTAGCGTGTGGGTCACATATTATTGTGTTTATGCACTTACTTTCATTTGCACATATATATATTTTTTTTGTCAGATATATTATTTGTATTTGTTGTTTTATCATTAGGCGCAACTGATTTATAACACTTGGTTTAATATTATTTTTCTTATTTGGCACTGGTCAGTTAGCGACTTTTATACACTTTGGTTTTTTTATTGTGAACTATTAGTGTTATCATAAGATTTTTATTTGTTGTATCACAGTACACAAGTTGGGGAAGTACATTTAATTGACACCATGCAAAGTAAAGAGCAGAGAGTTAATTCACGTCAAATTTTAAGTAATTTAGATACCCCTTTAGAGGTTTTATCTAAAGGAGATGATGAACTCACAATGGTTCAATTATTTCATAAACTAGAAGATGCTTTAAAACGGGAACACAGACATTGGTGGGACATAGACACTCTAAAAAAATATAAAAACAAAGGTCATATACCAAGAGGCTTAAGGATTAGTAAAATATGTTCTTTTACACATGATGAAGATCTTACTAAAAAATGGCAGAATGAACTAACTGTTTGTTCATTTAAGTTAATAGATCTACTTATTGAATTTAGAGAGTCTCTTTTGAATGGTGTGGGCTCGGAAATTGAGAAATTACAAATGTTATTAGGTAAATTTTCTAATAACCCTGATTATATGAGCAAAAACAAAGAGATACTAGATAGATCAGATATATTACAAAAGAAATTAATTAAGCTAAAAATCAAAAAATTAGCTAGAGACGAAAAAGACTATTTAGAAGGTTGTATCTATAGTACACCCACAATGAGTAATGAAATGGAGGATATCTCCAATGAAGATAACGGTGAACAGAAGGAGATCTTAGAATCAGAAGGAGAAACTAATAATAAATGGGTTAAGGTTAATTACAAAAAACCTAAAGATAAAAAGAAAAATGTGGGGAGTAATCAGAATTTGAGGCCGGACTATCAATCGCCAGGTCCCTCTAGGAATAATTTTGATACATGGAGAGATAAAAATAACCATGTCAATCAGGGTGTTTATTCTAATAATAGGAGATTTAATAGTAACCATTATTCACCTAGGAATTCTTTTAACAATAGATATAATCGATTTGGAGAGTATAGTCACAGGAATGATGAATATTACAGGATGTCATCACAAAATAGAAATAAACAACATTATCCTGATCAGTATAATTGGGAGAATAAAAAATCGGATTGGAGATCACAAAATTCACAGGATTTTCAGTCAAACAGAGAGCAAGGTCCCCATATAACACATCAGAGACACATGCCTATACGTCTAAAGCAATTAGAGAGAGCTCCCCCAAGAGTAGAAAATATAAGAACTTTTACACCACAAAAAAGATCATACGCAAGCGTGGCAGGAGAGGCAGAGGTAAATTTGCCAAAAAGAAGAGACTTGAGAGAATGAAAGAAGGCATCTTCAATCTCTCGAGTCACATCCTCACAAATGAAGAAATCTGCGTATTAAATAGGGGCCTTTCTTTTTGTCCTTCTAACGAACATAATTTGTTCGAACTGTTTGTGGATCTTAATCGGTTTGTAAGAAAACTGTCTATGCAAAAGTATTTTTGTGATAAGAAAATTAACAACACAACACAATCTGCTATCATTACTGATGATATGCCAGAAAGACCAACTGATAATATAGTATATCATGAACCAGAAGAGTTATGTAATATTTTATTTGATGACTATATCCATTCCAATTTAATGTTAAGATCTAATTTTAATCCGCCAGTTACTAGTCCATATATTTCTCTATTTCAAAATCTTGTTCTAGAGGAGTTTGGTGCACTAGAGAAGAAGGTGGGTAACCCCAATTTGAATCTATATGAGATTAAAGCTTTGTCAAGACTAGCCAAGAATGACAACTTGGTGATTAGGCAGGCTGATAAAGGGGGAGGGGTTGTTCTGCAAAATATGTCAGATTATTTACAGGAAGCAAATAGGATCCTTTTAGATCAAAATTATCATAAAAAGCTTACATATAATCCTACCAAAACATATACCACCCATTTAATTAAAATGGTAGACAGGGGTTTTTTAGAGGGGATCTTAACCAAAAAGGAGAAAGAATATCTGGTCCCTATGTCACCAAATCTAGCATATTATTATCACCTCCCGAAAATACACAAATGTACCAATAATCCACCTGGTAGGCCCATTATTTCGGGCATAGGGAGTCTTACTTGCAACTTATCCGAATATATTGATCATTTTTTTAAAAAAAATAGTGAAGGGTCTTCCATCATATATCAAAGATACCCCGGACCTCATAGCCAAGCTATCTAAAATAGAAAAGGCTGAGCGTAAGCTCATTTGGTTCACTTGTGACGTGACAGTTCTTTATTCAAACATAGAGCACCATCTGGGCATAGATGCTATAGATGCTTTTTTGAAGAGAGATCAATTTTTACCCACTAAACAGAGATTATTTTTGTTAGAAGCTATTTCATTTGTGTTAAAACATAATTATTTTGTTTATCAGGAAAATTTTTTTTTACAAATTAAGGGAACGGCCATGGGCACCAGATTTGCCCCCAGTTTTGCTAATTTATTTATGGGGGTATTTGAAGAAAGACACATTTACAACTCCCCCCTGGGGGCAAGTCTGGTGTTCTATGGCCGCTTTATAGATGATCTTATTTTTATTTGGGAAGGTACAGAGGATAATGCCTTAGACTTTATTAAATCACTTAATGAAAATAATATGGGACTTAAGTTCACTCATAATATTAATGCAGATCATATTGAATTTTTGGACTTGGTATTATATTGGGACCAAGTAGGTCATATTTTGACCAAAACTCACTTTAAAACAGTGGACACAAATAGTTACTTGAATTATAAAAGCAACCATTATAAGGCATGGAAGAAAAATATTCCATACAATCAGTTTTCTAGAATCCGTAGAAACTGTACAAATTTAACTCTTTATGACGAACAAGCAGGAATCCTAAAAAGTAGATTCTTTGAAAGAAATTATCCTAGGGATCTAATAGAGGAGAGCTTCTTGAAGGCTAGAAATAAAGATAGATCTGAATTTTTTAAAACTCCAAAAGAGAAAGAGAATCTAGAGTGCAACAAGTTAGATGAAATAGGCACTAATAAGAACAAAATCAATAAAAATAAAAATCTTAGATTTATAACTAAATATACCTCAAACCATGACAAAATTAAGAGAATTGTTCGTAAACATTGGAATATTCTATTGAACGATCCGGTATTAAGAAACATTTTAGATGAAAACCCTATATGTACTTTTAAAAGAGCACCTTCACTTAAAAATAAACTTGCCCCTAGTAAAATAGTGATGAGGAAATTTGGAAAAAATATAGAACAAAAGACGAAAAATTGGCTGTCGAATAAGAAAGGGTTCTATAAATGTAACAGAGCGAACTGTGGGTTATGTGAATTTACGAAGGGGGAAAAATTGAAGTTCAGGTCTTTTTCCACAAAGGAGGAATTTGAGATAAAGACTCGTTTTTCATGTGATTCCTCTTTCGTAATATATCTACTGGAGTGCAAATGTGGCCTACAGTATATAGGGAGAACTTCTAGACCCCTGAAAAAAAGATGGGGGGAACACATGAGAAACGTGAGAAAGTCCTGTATTAAACATAGTGTCTCTAGACATGGAGTTTGTTGTCATGATGGGCAGACAGATTTGTATAGTATTTTTCCAATTGAACAAATCCCTTCTAAATGGGGCAGAAATAGACTAACTGATCTAAGACAAAGGGAGACATATTGGATCTGGAAATTAAAAACTTTGAATCCATATGGTCTAAATGAGAATCTTGACATGGCGGCATTTAATTAGGTGGTAGTCCAATATTTTATTAGTTAGCAGCTATTTCTATTTTTTAGTTTCATCATCACCATCTAATTGGGAGGTGTACCTACATTCGACTTGGCCTAAGTATTTTAGTAACATTTTACCCTTAGAGCTTTCAACATGAGAATCTGATTTTTATATCTTTATATTAGGAGGAATAGTTGTTGGGACATCATGGTTCGTTATAACCGGACATAGATGCGAACACCTAACCCGTTTAATACATTTTATGTATATGTTAATATATTATTTTTATGATTATGTATTTTTTTGTATCTATTTAATACAAGAGTTAGTTTATATTTTATATTTTATGTATGATGGGTAGTATATTTTATATATATATTTTATATCCAGTATATTTCTGTTCATTGTGATATTAGCTATTTGAGCTGGTATATGGTATAGCATTGCTTTCCTTTTTGTAAATGCATGAAGGAGTAGCATCCAAATTTGGGGTTGTACGTACGCATATAAGATTCTTGTATCGTATCGCCGCCAATAGTATCTATTGAATTTGTGTTACCTTTTACACGTAATATATATTAGTAATTTGATACTTTTACTTAGCACAATATATTACGATAATGGTGGTCATTGCATTATCCTTTCGGCATTGACTTGTAGACCTCGTAACTATTTGGTATATCCCCTACACACACTTTAGAGGTGTGTTATCATATCCCGTTTTGGTTGGTCCGATTTTATGGTCGACAACCAATCACTTAGGCGTAGATACACACCCCCTTTGATCTTGGGTACTGCATACTCCTTCACGCATGCGCTCTGCTTCGGCTTGAACGCCGAGTAAAGCGAATATAAGCTGTGTATTTTAGATATAGTTTATTCACCTGAGGAAGCGGTCAAGGTAGACCGGGAAACGCGTTGTGATTACATGTTTACCAAATAAACATTTGTTTTTAACTATATCTTTATCACGGCTGGAGTGATATTTTATACGTGTGAGGTTTTTTTAATACTTGGCATCTGGATATAGCTGCTAGCCCACCTGGTTTGGGCTTCTCTCCCATCATTAATACTACGAGAGAAAGTAGCCGGTTAAAGGGGTCAAGCTGCAAAATACCTGCAGATCGTACGCAGCATCAAGGATTACATTTTCACTACGAGAGAGCAGCTACCTGGACAGCTGTTAATGCTCCAGAAAGCCATTGTAGCACTTCTCAAGTGCCTGACTTCTTGTAAGTACAATTTATGTGTGGGGAGTGAACAACTTTCAATACAGATTCACACTATGTTGGCGCCTTCTTTTCTTTTGTGTTCTATACAGATTTGCTTCGTTTGAATTGCCTTCAACTTTTGGAAGAAGTTTTTGCCGCCACACCTTCATTATTTGAACTTTGGACTTTTGTGTTCACACACCAGGTTTCAGGTTTTTGGTTTGATTGTTGTATCATTTTTTGTGAGAATCACCTCACACCATTTAGCGTGTGGGTCACATATTATTGTGTTTATGCACTTACTTTCATTTGCACATATATATATTTTTTTTGTCAGATATATTATTTGTATTTGTTGTTTTATCATTAGGCGCAACTGATTTATAACACTTGGTTTAATAGTAGTTGAAAGCTTAACCTAGGAGGTTCATATGCTAATTTCTTAGACCTTGAAGCCCACCTCTTTCAGATTGCATTATAACAGTTTTTCACCACTAGAGGGTGTTAGTTCACATATTTCATATAGATAACACTGTGCCCGTGCACGTGAAGTAATCTGGGAGCTGGCACTGATTGGCTAGACTGCAAGTCTGTCAAAAGAACTGAAAAAAGGGGCAGTTTGCAGAGGCTTAGATACAAGATAATCACAGAGGTTAAAAGTATATTATTATAACTGTGTTGGTTATGCAAAACTGGGAAATGGGTAATAAAGGGATTATCTATCTTTTAAAACAATAAAAATTCTGGTGTAGACTGTCCCTTTAATGAAAAGGGTAAATGACTTGTAGCTAAGAGGTATGACAAGGGGCAGGTACAATTCTTCATCAACTCTGCAATTTCTCACTTGGGATGTTGCGGAAATTTTTTATTTCTTTTTGCAATATTTTAGTTTTACTTAGTCTTTTTTTAATGTAGGTCATCATATATTCATATCACAACTAAAGGAGCACTAGCCACGTGAACTTCCAAACCTAGAATTAAAGGGACATGAAAGTCAAAATTCATCTTTCATGATTAAGTATATAGATTTAACAGACTATTCGTGTTATGTCTGTTATCAAATTTACTTTGTTCTATTGGTATCCTTTGTTGAAAAGCATACATAGGTAGGCTCTGGTTCAGCATTACTAGGAGCTAGCTGGTGATTGGTGGCTGTACATATATGCTTCTTGTAATTGTCTCATCTGGTGTATTCTGCTAAAGCAATATTGCACAATAATAAAATGATCTACCATTTTAAGCATCGAAAAGGTGTGTGTGTGTGTATATATATATATATATATATATATATATATATATATATATATATATATATATATATATATATATATGTACTCTGTATATGAGATTCCATTCTAAAACCATAAGCATTAATATGGAGTTGGTTCCCCTTTGGGGCTATAACAGCTGCAACTCTTCAGGGAAGGCGTTCCATCAAATTTTGAAGTGTATCTGTGGGAATTTGTGGCCATTTATCCCCGAAAAATAACAATAATAATAATTTGTTAAGTCAGGCACTGCTTTTGGATGAGAAGGTCTTGCTCAAAACTGACTTTCAATTCTTCACAAAGGTGTTCAATGGGGTTACGGCAGGGCTCTGTGCAGCCCTTTAAAGTTACTCCACACCAAAGGTCTTTATGGACCCTGCTTTGTACAAAAGGGCACAGTCTTGCTGGAACAGGAACGAGCCTTCCCCAATTTGTTGCCACAAAGTTGGAAGCACCCAAAAGTCTACAATATCTTTGTCTTTTATAGCATTAAGATGGCCCTTCATTGGAACTAAATGGCCCAAACCCTTAAAAACAACACTAGTATCCCTCCTCCACCAAACTTTTCTGTTAAGTAACGTTATCTTGACATCCACCTCATCAGATTCCATCAGAGTGTATCAGGTAGTGAAGTGTGATTCATCAATCCAGAAGATACATTTCCACGAATCTAGTGATGTTGTGCTTTATACCACTCTAGCTGAAGTTTGGTACAGTACATAATAATGTGAGGCTTGTGTACAGCTGTTCGGCAATGGAACCCCATTTCATCAAGCTCCTGAAGCACAGTTCTTGTGCTGATGTTTCCAGAGGCAGGTAAGGTGCCTAGAGGGATATGGCTGCACCTCACTGACGAGGCCCACAATAGGCCGAAACGTACGTCTGGGGTTTTGCCGTTTCTCTTGTTCAGAGAGGGATTGCCGGGGCTGGACTGTACTGTGAAGTCAGGATCAGACTGATATGCTACAGGAAAGTTCTTCTCTGTGAAAGGCACATATTGAGCAAAAAGAGGCTGCTTCTAGGGTGGTAACTAGCCATAGAACAAGCTATTATGCTATTGTTCGTTCCCAGGTCGAGCGCTTCTCTCTTTTTATTTATGCAAATTATGACACTTGGGGAAGTCTCCCTAAGTGTGATGCGGGAATCCAGACGTGGACCCGTTGCTCAGTGTGCCTAGAGGGATATGGCTGAACCTCACTGACGAGGCCCACAATAGGCTGAAACGTACATCTGGGGTTTTGCTGTTTCTCTTGTTCAGAGAGGGATTGCCTGGTATTTCGGGGCTGGACTGTACTGTGAAGTCAGGATCAGACTGATATGCTACAGGAAAGTTCTTCTCTGTGAAAGGCACATATTGAGCAAAAAGAGGCTGCTTCTAGGGTGGTAACTAGCCATAGAACAAGCTATTATGCTATTGTTCGTTCCCAGGTCGAGCGCGTCTCTCTTTTTATTTATGCAGGTAAGGTTTGTACCTGTTAGACTCTTCAGCACTTGTCAGCCCCACTCTGTGAGTTTGTATGGTCTGCCACTTTGTGGCTGGGTTGTTGTAGCACCTAAAAGCTTCTCCTTCCACAAAGGTGGACTCCTATGACAGTACCTCTTTAAAAGTCAAGGAGCTCTTCAGTATGACCCACTTTACTACCTGTTACACTGTTGCTCTAACATTATGATCACAGGAAATCCTCTATACTGAATCGAGCGGTTATATCTGAGATGTAGAGGGATTAACACTCTAGTGATACAAACTATCACCTAGATTACGAGTTTTGCGTTAACAGGGGTGCGGTGCTAACGAGCAGTTTATGCTCACGGTTCACTTCACTTGCAGACAACACTGGTATTATGGGTTTTTAAAAATCCGGCGTTAACTGCAAAAAAGTGAGCGAAGAGCAAAATTTAGCTCCACATCTCACCTCAATACCAGCGCTGCTTACGGTAGCGGTGAGCAGGTAAAACGTGCTCGTGGATGATTTCCCCATAGGAATCAATGGGGGAGAGCCGGCTGAAAAAAGGGGGAGAGCCGGCTGAAAAAAGGTAGAAAAAATCCTATTGGCTGATGCAATCAGCCAATAGGATTGAAGTTCAATCCTATTGGCTGATCCAATCAGCCAATAGGATTGAGCTGGCATTCTATTGGCTGATTGGAACAGCCAATAGAATGCCAGCTCAATCTTATTGGCTGATTGGATCAGCCAATAGGATTGAACTTCAACAATATTGGCTGATTGCATCAGCCAATAGGATTTTTTCTACCTTAATTCTGATTGGCTGATAGAATTCTATCAGCCAATCGGAATTGAAGGGACGCCATCTTGGATGACGTCATTTAAAGGAACCTTCATTCAGTCGTCAGACGAAGAAAGAAGAGGATGCTCCGCTTCGGATGTCTTGAAGATGGACACGCTCCGCGACGGATGAATGAAGATAGAAGATGCCGTTTGGATGAAGACTTCTGCCCGTCTGGAGGACCTCTTCTGCCCGGCTTGGATGAAGAGTTCTGCCCATCTGGAGGACCACTTCTGGCTGGTTGGGTGAAGACGTCTCATGGTAGGGTGATTTTCAAGGGGTTAGTGTTAGGTTTTTTAAGGGGGGATTGGGTGGGTTTTAGAGTAGGGTTGGTTGTGTGGGTGGTGGGTTTTAATGTTGGGTGGGAATTTTACTTTTTTTTTTACAGGTAAAAGAGCTGATTACTTTGGGGCAATGCCCCGCAAAAGGCCCTTTTAAGGGGTATTTGTAATTTAGTGTAGGGCTTTTTTTAATTTTGGGGGGCTTTTTTATTTTGTTAGGGGGATTAGAGTAGGTGTAATTAGTTTAAAAATCTTCTAATTTGTTTATTATTTTCTGTAATTTAGTGGGGGGGGGGGGGGGTTTCCGTACTTTAGATAAAATAATTTTAATTGTAATTAATTGTATTTAGTTTATTTAATTTATTTAATTATAGTGTAGTGTTAGGTGTAATTGTAACTTAGGTTAGGTTTTATTTTACAGGTAAATTTGTCTTTATTTTAACTAGGTAGTTATTAAATAGTTAATAACTATTTATTAACTATTGTACCTAGTTAAAATAAATACAAACTTGCCTGTAAAATAAAAATAAACCCTAAGATAGCTACAATGTAACTATTAGTTATATTGTAGCTATCTTAGGGTTTATTTTATCAGTAAGTATTTAGTTTTAAATAGGAATAATTTAGCTAATTATAGTAATTTTATTTAGATTTATTTAAATTATATTTAAAATGGGGTTAGGGTAAGGGTTAGACTTAGATTTAGGGGTTAATACATTTAATATAGTGGCAGCGATGTTGGGGTCAGCAAATTAGGGGTTAATAAATGTAGGTGGTGTCGGCGATGTTAGGACCGGCAGATTAGGGGTTAATAATATTTATCAAGTGTTTGCGATGTGGGAGTGTGGTGGTTTAGGGGTTAATATATTTATTATAATGGTGGCGATGTCCGGTTCGGCAGATTAGGGGTTAAAAATTTTATTTTAGTGTTTGCGATGTGGGGGGCCTCGGTTTAGGGGTTAATTGGTTTATTTTATAGGTGTTAGTGTACTTTTTAGCACTTTAGTTAAGAGTTTTTATGCTACGGCATTGTAGCGTTAAACAGATAACTACTGACTTTAAAATGCGGTACCAGGCTTGACAGGAGAGGGTCTACTGCTCACTTTTGGTTAGACCCATAATACCGGCGTTATGCAAGTCCCATTGAAAATATAGGATACGCAATTGACGTAAGTGGATTTGCGGTATTTCCGAGCCTGGCCAAAAAAGTGAGCGGTGAGCCTGTTATTTCAAGACTCATAATACCAGCGGGCGTTAAAAAGCAGCGTTGGGACCTCTCAACGCTGCTTTTTTAACCCTAATGCAAGACTCGTTATCTAGCTGTATATTTGTTATGATATATGCTGTAGATGTTTCCTTTAGGTGACTACATAGATCCTCAATTTGTACCATAGCAACAGGGCCCTACTACAATTTCTTGGGGTTATTATCTGGTAGAGGTGTTGTAGCTCTCCTTTGAGGAACCATATTCTCAACATACTTTTTGGCTATTATGGCAAAATATCTTTGCTATATAAGTCTTGGTGATTTGGATAACTTTGGGCTTGGTTAAAAAATATCTAAAAATACTATTGTTGTTATTATTAGTGGAATAAAATAAAAAATATTTGTAAATTCCTGTCTATTTTTGAAAGGGTTACTGTCCCTTTTTGAGCTTGACTAAATTTGTCTATGGAGATTACGGGCAAGATTACGTGGTTTTGGTATTACATATATGGTGCTGCATATAAATGTGGCGCGTATATTTCACCGGTCGGCTGCTATTTTTACTCCTACAAGCTAACATAGATCTGCGTCGCAAATCGGTATCACATATTCAGCAAATTGAGAAATTTTACTCCATTTTCACCTCGCCACACATAGGCAGGCGCAGCAAGCCGTACGCTGAGTATGTGAGCACTGTAACTCCATGAAAATAGTAACTAATCTAACACCTAACGCATGTGCAACATCTATCTAACTGTCAACCGTAATCCCCCACTGCAATAACTAATAAAGTATATTAACCCCTTATCTGCCAACCCCCACATCGCAATAAATGTATTAACCCCTAATCCGCCATTAACCCACATCGCAATAAACCTAATAAATATATTAACCCCTAATTCGCCAAACCCCCACAACGCAAATAACTAATTACTAAGCCCCCTAACCTAACTCCTCCTAAATTAAAAAATACTAAATTGCAATTAAAATAAAAAACTAACATTACTTAAAAATAAAAAAATTAAAATTAATCTAAGATTACAAAAAATAAAAAAGTCTAACATTACATAAAATAATGAACAAAATTATCCAAAATAAAAATAAATAAACCTAATTCCTATGAAAATAAAAAAGTTCCGCCAAAATAAAAACACCCCCTATTCTAATGCTAAACTACTGATAGCCCTTAAAATGGCTTTTTGTAGGGCATTGCCCTAAACAGCTCTTTTACCTTAAAAAATACTAAGTCCCCCCTCTAACAGTAAAGCCCCCTGTGTGGGGGGTTTTACTGTTGGAGGGGGGACTTTAAAAGGGCTGTTTAACTTAGGGCAATGCCCTACAAAAAGCCCCTTTAAGGACTATTGGCAGTTTAGCATTAGATTATGGGGTGTTTTTATTTTGGGGGGGCTGTTTTATTTTCATAGGGATTAGGTTTCATTTTTTTTATTTTGGATCATTTTGTTTATTATTTTATGTAATGTTAGACTTTTTATTTTTGTAATCTTAGATTAATGTAATTTTTTTTTTTAAGAAATGTTAGCTTTTTTATTTTAATTGTAATTTTAGTGTTTTTTAATTTTGGTAATTGGGGTTAATTTAGGGGGTGTTAGGTTAGGGGGCTTAGTAATTAAATTAGTTATTTGCGTTGTGGGGGGTTGGGAGATTAGGGGTTAATAGTTTTATTATTAATACATATGTGGGTTTGATGGCAGATATAGGGGTTTTACGTGTTGTGTTTATTTTTTGGAGGCGGGTTAGACTTTTATGGGAGATTTGATATATTTTTATTTTATTTTATTAGGGCGCTGGCAGTTTCTAATATGCCGTAAGTCACTGGCGACTCCAGAAATTTGTATTTATGCTCATTTCTAGACATTGCTAGTTTATCCGACTTACAGCACTTTATGAACTGCCGGTGCCATATATGAGATACCCCGATGTGCGAGGTGAAATTACGGGCAGCGCAGGTTTCAGCAGTTGCGCTGACGCTTGCACCATACATGTAATCTCGCCCTACATGGCTATGTTCTGATTGTATGCACCCGTTAGCAATGAATGTGGCTTAAATACAAGAACTCAATTATTATGGGTGTCCATTTATTTTTGGCCATATATTGTTTATTTTTCAATACATCTCACCTCATTTCTACATATCAAAGATAAAAACATAATAGTGATAATCTACAAATGACTCTACTGAATATAAAAGAGGGAATTCCAAAGCCATTTAGTTAAATATACTTTTGCCTTTCTTACTGGGTAATTTTCTCTAGACCTAGCCAACTACAACAGAGTTGTAAAGAAAAGTTTTGTTTGAGGCTCCTATAACAGTTTTATTGCAAAGTATAATAGAGCTAATGATATACATGTTGTTTTACAAAGCTAAAAAGATAGACACAGTGTTTAAAAATGAACAGATGCAAGATTTGTCACACCTATTGCGCAATTATATTCAACGTAAGATGAAAAGATGTTGATTTTTGGCCTAATATTTAAAACCTCCCACTCAGGTGAGATATTCTAAGAAGTCTTGTCGGTAGCGCGAGGCCCTTAAAGGTAATTTAAAAACACAAATGTTATCTTGTGAAATGTTTAAGTTGCTATGTTGTGTTCTTTATGTGAAACATAAAGGTCTAAAAAAAATCCCTAAAATGTTGTTATTTCTCTCCATGAGGTTTTGAATGTCAAGCCCTGAATGAGAAGTCACAAGTAGGGATGGGCAAATTTTTCGCAACATTCGAAAAACGGCACAAATTTTAACACATTCGTTCGTTCTAATCGAATTTCGAATGTTTACATAACATTCTAACATTCAATTTTAGAATGTTCAGTTTCGAATTTTACAATTACATTCAAAAATATTCTTTTCGAAAAATTCTAATTTAGATTGTAATAGAATTTCTAATGCTTTTTCTTTAAATGTAATATTCGAATTATGCAATATTCGAATTCGAAAAAAAATTCTAATTTATATTTGAATTCGAAAAATTCGAATTTATATGTTTGTAATAGTATTGCTAATGCTTTCTTTAAATGTAATATTCAAATTATGCAATATTCTATATGGAAACATTCGAAATGATATATTTGTATCTATTATGTATCAGTTTACTAGATTCCCGCCCTACCACATGAACTATTGAACTTCTGAATAGTATTTGTTAAATAGAATGTTAAATTCGAAATTTCGAATGTGGACATTCGATATAATTATAAACATTCGAATTCGAAAGTGACATTCGAAAACTGTAAATAACATTCGATTTTTGAATTTTTAAGAATATTCGTTCTTATCGACATTCGGATTTAGAATTCGAATTTTGGTAATAACATTCGTTCTACATTTGAAATTCGAAAATTTACACATTCGCCCATCCCTAGTCACAAGTAAAATTAATTTAATGGGTATTTGACCTAATTTAAATAGAGATAATAATAAAATGCTCTACTGTGTTAGAATCACCACATGAACAATTGCCTGGAACCATGTGTTTAACAACGGCATACTATAATATGTATATATAAAAAAAACACATTTAGTTTCCCTTTAAGATTTATTAGCCATGTATATTCACACATTTGTCATGTAAGGCATAAAAAATTGTTCTTTGTCTATCAATGCGACTTTTAAAGCAATGACTTTATGTAACTGATGTGTCTGAAGGTGCTTGTAATATCAGCAAGACCAAGGCCACCAGGAACCTCTGTGCTTCCTATCCAGCAGATAAATTGTACATTTAATCTGTTACAGGTATACCTCACTTTACAGCGCTTCACTTTACAGCGATTCGCTAATACAGCGCTTTGTGGAGCTGAAGTTCAACCTCCAAGGATTTTGAAACAGTGCTGTAATCATCGTGAGATTGCGAGAAAAGTGAATGGCACTATTTTGTTATGCTTAGTTCACTCTGTTAACAGCATTGCAGGGCAATCTTTGTCTCAGTGCTATAGTCTGGCAAATTTTACTACAGTAATTGTCACTATTTTACAGGTACAGTATTTATTGAATACTTGTTGTGCTAGTGTTAAACTAAACATAGCACTATTGCACCCCTAATATATGTTAGTTCAAACATGTTTTCAAGATTTTAAACACTGAAAAGAAAGCTAAAACTGTCTTGTTTCACTTTAAGGCGGTTTTCACTTTACAGCGGGGCTCCGGTCCCTAACCCGCTGTATGAGCGGGGTATACCTGTACTTGTGTTTACCATTCTTTACAATCCAGATGTGAGCCTCAGCGTGCATCTTAAATACAAACGCATGAGTGCGATTGGCAGAGGTAATCACATCCTGGCTAATGTAAAATGCCAATCAAAATCATTCAGCTAGCAATAGATAAAAGATCCTCAGGGAAAAGCCCTAAAGGCCGCAGCATGGTCAGTGAAGATAGCAATAAGGAGCATTGAGGATAATACGCTCTGTACTCTCTGTATTGTTACATGATTGTTATATTTCATATTGTTCCGCTGTTGTTAATGAGAAACCAGCACACACCAATGCAATAGAGGAAACAAAACATTTCCGTGGGATTTAAATCCTTTGCTGACCTGAAAGGCATTAGGTTTTAATACTGTATGTCAGAGGTTTCTGTTGTAGCAAATGGTATAAAGTAAACTCTGCTAGAAGTAAGGTTTTTGCGTGCATTGGGTTGAACTCGTATTACAAGTTGAAAGTAAAATGTTTTCATTAGCGCACTAACCCGATGAGCGCAAAATGCCGACCTTAGAATATTGCAATTTCGTTAAAGTATACCCCATAGAAGCCAATGGAGCAAAAAAGTGGGGGGAAAAACACCCTACTCGTGCGCAGACTTGATCGCATATTTTCAAGTGTGCTAACCCAACATAAAAATATGAATATTTCACATTCCAATGTTCTTCACATAGCAGAATATGTTCTATTTATTCATATATACATATTTATATATCTACTCTCTCTCTATCTATCTATCTATTTTATACTGTGTGTGTGTATGTGTATATATAGTATATATATATATATATATATATATATATATATATATATATATATTAAACAATTTCCAGTTCAGCCCACCGATAGACAGCTCGCCTGGGTGCAATGATACAGCATCAAATAAGAAACAAAAGAATGCACTCTCAGGACTTCTTCAAAAAACCAATTTAATGGAACGTTTTTGGGGTTCACAACCCCTTCATCAGCATACATAACAGACAAAATACAACTCATTTATAGTGTTTCATACAAATTAAATCACACCAACCTTAGTGCCTCTCCAAAAAAGTGCGCCAATATTTCGAGCTTGGAACGCATCTTGCATACATACTAGTGTAGAGAACTTCATATAGACAAACATGTGGAACATTGCCACAAATACCTAAAAATGTGTTATATAAATATTTATTATGTTTGTCTATATGAAGTTCTCTACACTAGTATGTCACATAAGAATGTTCAAACATGTAGACTGAATAAGTTTAGGAATAAGTTTATGATTGTATATTGGGACCGAAAACCGGAAGTGATGTAATGAAACTTCCGGTTTCGGACAGCACTGTGGAACGCAAGATGCGTTCCAAGCTCGAAATATTGGCGCACTTTTTTTTTCAAGGGCTAAGAAATTAGCATATGAACCTCCTAAATTTAGCTTTCAACTAAGAATACCAAGAGAACAAAGCAAAATTGGTGATACAAGTTAATTGGAAAGTTGTTTAAAATTACATTCCCTATTGGAATCATGAAAAAAAAAAATTGGACTTGACTGTCCCTTTAAACCCTGTTGTGGGGGTTAAACACACAAAGCTAGATTACAAGTGGAACACTAATTAATGCTCACGGTTGAGCGTTAATTGCGCTAGAAGTAAGCTTTTTATGCATGCCGAGTTGCGCTCGCGTAATGAGTTTAAAGTATACTGTTTTCACTTGCGTGCTAACATTGGAATGTGAAATATTTACAGTAAATACATAGTTAGAAACTTTATTAAAAATGAATACTGCATAAATTAGCAATTAGCGCTCCGAACATTTACTAGAGATCAGTACTTACCCAGAAATAATCACAATAGCTCCACTCTCCAGGCTTTAGTAACTGTTGCTCTGGCATAGTGTCAGGGTGAGGAAATGTCACACAGTTTATCTGTGAAGAGAAAATAATATACAAAATATATATAAAAATTTTTTATTTTTTTTTAATTTCCTTTTATTCCTAGAGTGAAACAAATATATATAATGTTAAACACAGAAAATATGATAACCTATAACAACTTTATAAAAATTCTTGTCTTAAATAGACTTTACATTTAAAAGGTTATGTAGTAATAAACCTACTTTGCATTCAGTAATTGCATTAAGTAATTTATTGCATTTTCTTTTTCCTGTAATTTAGCTCTGACATTTATTTTCCACCCCCTAGTCTTGATTAGCATCCTGCAAGATCCATAACACCAGACCCTGCAACATAGTAGATTCTACAGTGTATTACAGTAGGGTTTTTCACAGGGTATGTACCTGGACTGCAAATTAATGCAAACTGAGCAAAAAAAAAATGGCCACTTTTAATGAAATTGAAACATTTAGTTGTAATGCCCTTTATTTTAATACAGTGCAGTGTGTAAATGCTGATTTATACTATGTGCATATATATATATATATATATATATATTCGCACAAACAAATGCATTTGTTTGTGTGAATATTTCCTGATATTTCTGCACCCAGGCAGCTGACACTGGTGGGCTGAGCTGTTGAAAGGAATATATATATATATATATATATATATATATATATATATATATATATATATATATATATATATATATATATATAAACAGTACACAGCAGTTTAGCACTCACCCTACAATCCTTTTGACCGGGGTGCTCAGCAACATATTTCATAGACCTCCAACAAAAGCAGGCACTCACCGGGGTTTGAAGTGGCAAAAAACTTTATTCCAACAGAGAATAAAGTTTTTTTGCCACTTCAAACCCTTTTGTTGGAGGTATGTATTTTGCCCATTTAACTTTATTCCCGGCCCCTCTTTAAATTGATTTGCATGTTCTCTAAGATGAAATAGGTCACCATAATGCTGACATAACACAATGCTTTTATATGACTGTAGTTTACTTGCTGCAATAGCTCAGCACACTAAACCTGCTAGTAGTAATATTTCTGCACATCTAATATTATGAACAAGTGTTAAAGGATCAGTTCCGTGTGATTGTAATATAAAATGTTTAGAAATGCATAGTAAAACAACTGAAATAAATGTTTTATTTATTTGGCCCCTTTTTCATGTAGTTTAACCCTGAAAATTGTGAATTTGCTCATTCGAAAAACTAACCCTGCTACATATCTGTGTGTAACTGGCACCAGCAGAGGTAATCATAAGGCTTACATAAGGACTGTGGCTAACCTTGTTAAATCCGTATTGGCTGTATAAAATAAGGAAAGCTGCCGGTGGGTGGGATTTGGCTGATGGAATGTCTTAAAGGTGTTTAGTGTCCCTTTAATCCTTTGTTGGGACAGCAAAAGCCAACAATTTTCTCTCATGATTCAGAGCATACAATTTTTAAATAACTTTCCAATTTTCTTCTATTATCAAACTGGCTTCATTATTTTGGTATACTTTATTGAAGGTGCAGCAATGTCCCTTTAAGGACCAGGTGTAGTTTGCACATTAAAGACAAAATACTTTTTCCCCCTAGTTGTATTACTTAGAACCTCTCTGATTGGTTCACAGGGCTGTAGATGGTACACATCAAGACAAGGAGCCAACATGTCCCATAATGCACTGTGGCTCAGATTATCTTAAACAGTCTATGTTGCCAAAAGATCTGTGCACTTAGAAGAGGTGATATAATCAGATGGTCCTCAAAACTTCATAAAAGCGCAATAGTAAAATGTAAGCCATAAGAATACTTAAAGGGATAGGAAAGTCAAAATGTATGATTCAGATAGAGTAGGTCATTTTAAGACACTTGTAAATGTACTTCTATTTTCCAATGTGCTTTGTTCTCCCTTGTTGCAAAAGAATCCGCACATTTCCTATTCTACAGGGAGCTGGCTGCTGATTGGTGCCTGCACACATTTGTCTCTTGTAATTGGCTAACTAGATGTGTTCATCTTGCAGCCAGTAGTGCAATGCTGTTGCTTCAGCAAAGGATAACAAGAGATTGAAGCTAATTTGATAATAAAAGTAAGTTGGAAAGTTGTTTAAAATTGTATGTTCTATGCAACCCATGAAATAAAAATTGGGGGTTCCCTGCCCCTTTAAAGGGACATTAAACATTTTGAGTGTGTTAAAGGGACATGAAGCACATTTTTTATCTTTCATTCATGATTCAGTTAGAACAAACCCTTTTAAACGGCTTTCCAATTTGCTTAAAATTTGTTTAAAATTGCATGCAAACCCTAGTGACTTATTTACCTCCACAAAATGATTAAATTCCACCCCAAACCAAGACACAAATGGCAATTAGCAGCTATGCACATATGCCACTCCTAATGGTCTCACTGCTCATGTTCACAAATAGGATTATTGCACCTTAAAGGGACATGCCACCCACATTTTTTTCTTTTATGATTTAGAAAGAGAATGCAATTTTAAACATCTTTCTAATTTACTTATATTAGCTAATTTGTTTTATTCTCTTGATATTATTTGATGAAAAGCATATCTAGATATGCTCACTAGCTGCTGATTGGTTGCTGCACATAGAAGCATTGTGTGATTGGCTCACCATGTGCATTGCTTTTTCTTCAACTAAGGATATTTTAAAAATGACGCAAAATAAATAATGGAAGTAAATTGTAATCTTGTTTAAATTTCTATTCTCTATCTCAATCATGAAAGAAAGATTTTGGGTTTAGTGGCCCTTTAAGTGGGCGAGACTCTGTGACAGAGGAGGATTCTCAGGCAACCATTCGACCTTTCATTGGATTTAATTTGCTTTCTTAACCAAAAGGTATAGATTATATGCATATAAATACAGTGAGTATGTGTGTGTGTATGTATATATATATATATATATATATACTTTTTTTTTGTAGCACTTGATCCCTGGTTCAGAAAATGTGCACACTTTAACTGTGTATTTACCCCTTTGTAGAGCTTAAACAAATAGAAACACACAGTAGTTCAACAGTAAAGTGTTATATTTCAAAGTGATACATAGTACAGTTTTGAACTAAAAATTTTTTTAGATCATTTAAATAATTACTTTCATACATTATGTATTTTTTCAATAACCTTTTTCTCTTTTGTAAACATTAAGCGGATGAATAAATTCCTCTAATGAAAACACAATTGCTTTATCACAGAGCTTCATTTGGGAACCATAAAAGTTGCCGTCCTATTTTCTGGATAAATACCTCACAGATGAAGGATCCTTGAGATAAAGTAATTTAAATGCATAGATTCGTATTTGGTACAAGAAATCTGTTTGGATATTCCAGTGAGAGCATTTGAATCAATAAACAGGAAAGGGAACCTGGATCAGAAGACTCAAGTACTGCTAAGATAAGCCGTACCTCAGAGTTTAGTCAAGAGAAGGACTTGTGAGAAAAGCCGCAGAGAGGACAATAAACCTGAAGGAGATAAATAATTCTATTGGTGGGAATGAAGCCAAATTTAACTTGCGTGTATGAGACAGTGGTGCAAAAGAAGACAAAAATCTAAAAACTTTTGGTAAGTTTACCATCTCTGCAGGCTGACATGTTCGCAAGTAGTGAACCTGTCCGCCGGTAATCGCCACTTGAGATTGCACGACGATATTTATCAATGTAGAAGAGGATTCTTGTGCAATACCGCCTCCTGCTCTGGCGCAACCAATTGCACTAGAACAGGGAATGTCAATCACCTTGAATGAGCAAGTATTGGGGTGATCGATCTCTCCACCTTTGAGGTGAGGGAGAGGAAAAAAGAAGCATTTTTTTTCTAATGTACTCCTATTATCAATTTTTCTTCGTTCTCTTGCTATCTTTATTTAAAAATCAGGAATGTAATGCATAGGAGTCGGCCCATTTTTGGTTGAGAACCTGGGTTATGCTTTCTTATTTGGTGGGTAAATGTCAGCCTCCAATAAGCAAGCACTATCCATGGTGCTGAACCTAAAATGGGCTGGCTGCTAAGATCTACATTCCTGCTTTTAAAATAAAGATAGCAAGAGAACAAAGAAAAATTGATAATAGGAGTAAATTAGAAAGTTGCTTAAAATGTCATGCTCTATCTGAATCATGAAATAAAAAAATGTGGGTTTAGTGTCCCTTTAAATATGTGGCAGCAGGCCCCACATAGCTGGAAAGGCTGCAAACGCCACTTAAAGGGATATGAAACCAATTTGTTTTCTTTTATGATCAGTTAGAGCATCTAATTTTAAATATCTTTCTAATTTACTTCTGTGATCACATTTTCTTCCTTCTCTCAGGAGCGTGCACGTGTCTGGAGCACTATATAGCAGCAGTTTTGCAAGATTGTTATCCAAATGCAAGATCACTATATGGCAGCACTATTTCCTGCCATGTAGCGCTCCAGACACCTACCTAGGTATCTCTTTGATAAAGAATATCCTGGAAACAAAGCAAATTTGATAATAGACGTATATTGGAAACTACATTTTTCGGGTTCCCTTTAATAAATTTACCGTTAGAGTTTGCCATAAAGCCTGAGAGTACCTTGATGTGAAACAAGATGTTGTGGTTAGGTGAGATCTACCTAAAGTTTCTTGCCCAAAGCTCAGAGAACACAAACCTAACACAGTCTATATCTCAGCACACCCCAAGCCGATGATTAAAGGGACAGTAAAGTTATCACATTTGCTTTATTCTCTTCATATCATCTGTTAAAGGGCATACCTAGGTAGGCTCAGAAGAAGCAATGCACTACTTGCTACTAGCTGCTGATTTGTGGCTCACACATATGCCTCTTGTCATTTGCTCACCAGATGTGTTCAGCTAGCTCCCAGTAATGCATTCCTGCTTCTGAGACAACCTATGTTCACCAAGAGAAGTAATGAGATATTAAACATGAGTCTGTATATTTGATATGTTAGCAAAAGGCCATAAGGATTTTGACAGATATATTGCTCACAGTTTATATTAAGGTTAAGCGTATATTATCATATGGATGAATTGAACACTTCTGTATTAGTGAGCGTATTGGCAAATGACATCACCAGCTTTCACTTTGCAAACTAAAGAGCCATATGCGAGTGAATGAAGAATACGCTTACTTTTTTTAATCTGCATAACCACACCTCAGACTACCCAACTCCGCCCACTGAACAAGACTCTGCCCTAACTCCAACCACTTAGTCTCCAGCCTCCTGCTAAGTACCCACCTAGCCTGCTCAAGCCCCCTAAACATAAAAGTAGTAATTCATGTTACATAATTAGGCCGTAACAGCAGAGTAGAAAAGGACAGTGATGCAGGTAAGGTAAGTCAACTTTTGGGAAGTTAAATCTTTAATTTTTCTTTCTTTTTGTCACAGGTATGGTTAGCCTAATGTCAGGGCCAGACTGAGACTAAAAAGAAGCTCTGAAAAAATTGAAGACCAGCCCTATTTTCCGTTAGGTCAGTAGAATGCACATGCCCCATTTTTCTCAAAAGGTATTGCAGGGCTACTCCTACCCCCAATATCTTTCCCCACCAGAATTTAATTATATTAGTTGTTTTGAAAGAAGTGCCAGATTGTTGTTATATAAGCAGCCTACAACCCAATTGTATCAATTAATCACCCCTTTAAATTGCAGCTTTCCAGCCCCATCTCCTGCAGCCTACCAGGAAATATCCTGTTATCCTGGTAGGCCAATCCAACCTAGCCTAATGTTATATAATTATGCACATAGTGCAGATTTATGTTACAGAAATTCCTATTGTTACTGTCCCTTTGAGAACACAGTATAGTTTACTACACTATTAATAATTTGTTAGATTCATTTACCAAAAGGATGATATTTTGATCTTTACCATTTATTATTGGAAAATGAGATCTGAGTCATATTAAGGCATTTATAGATCAAAAAAATACTTACCTATAGCACGCTGGGGAGCCACTCTAATCCAAACCTACAAAACATTTTTCACAGAGCCCAGGGCAGCGGTAACAGGAGGTTTAGCGCTGTGCTAAGCCTCCTATTAGCGCAGCCCTGGGCTCTCTGAAGAATGGTTGGGATTAGAGCAGCTCCCCAGCGTGCTATAGGTAAGTATTTTAATAAAATACTTTACCTATAGTGCAATAATCCAACCCTTATTCACAGAGCCCAGGATCACTCCTCAGCACGTTGTAGGTATTTTACCCTTTAAAGGTATTTTAAAGGAAACAAATGTATATTAACAAATTTTATTATAAATTATGTATTCGTAACAAAACAAACGCACATATCTCTATCTAATCTCTCTATTTCTTTATAGTTATATATATATATAGTTATAGTTATATATATATATTATATATACACACACACTTGTATTGAAAGAGTTGGTACAGCGCTGAGTAGAAAAAAACCTGTGATTTCTAATAGGTAGTATCTGACCACAGACACCCTTATTCCTAATAGTCAGATAAAATAAGTATATTTTCTGGGTAGGCTAAAAACATATATAATAAATTGAAATAGCTTGTTCAATATTGCTCTTATTAATTGAAATGGGTATTAGTACACCTTATTGAGTATCAGAAGTGCTCAAACACAAATGCAAGAGTACAAACGTATATAATAAATTAAAAACAGCTTATTCAATACTGCTCTTATTGTTATGGGTATTGGTACACCTTATTGTATATCAAAAAGTGCTCAACCACAATTGCAAAAGTACAAATATAAATAAGTTCATATAAATGATCCCAGTGCAGAGTAGTGTTGAGTGAAAATAAATCCCTGACGGGGTTCCTACTTAAAGGGACACTGAACCCAAAATTTTTCTTTCGTGATTCAGATAGAGCATGCAATTTTAAGCAACTTTCTAATTTTCTCCTATTATCAATTTTTCTTCGTTTTCTTGCTATTTTTATTTATAAAAAGCAATGCAATAGCATTTTGAGCAGTAGAATTTTTTGTGACAAATTTTAAAATTTGCTTCAATTTGCCAGCTTTTTGTATCATGTGACAGCCATGAGCCAATCACAGATTCATGTACACTATGAATTCTTGCACATGCTCAGGAATAGCTAGTGTGAAAATATAAAGACTGTGCACAAAATCATGGAAGTAAATTGAAGTGTTTTAAAACTTAATGCTCTATCTTTGAAAGTTTATGTTTAACTTTATTGTCCCTTTAAATGGACATTAAACAACTTTTGATATTGTGTAAAACGTATGCTTGTCCCACGCTCCTTAGAGAAGAAAAAAGCAAATTCTGTAATGTAGGTTGTCTTCAAAATGCTGACATCCAATAGTTGGTTTAGGAAATGTGCAGTATTTTGAAAAAGCAAACAAACAAGAGACCTTAGGTTACAGAATTAACTTTTGTTCTCTCTAGGGAGTGTGGAACAAGCACAGTTTTACACACACAAGGTGTTTAATATTTCCTTGATCCACAGTAATTTTTCCACAGTTTGTAAAAAAACATAACCCCCCCCCCAAACATAGTATCAATGTTGTCATAAATAAAATCAATTACTAAATATATTATAATGTTTTTTTTTATAATTATATTGATTGTAATAAATTAGAACAGACCGACACAAAGTCACTGGTGGCGCACAGGTGGTAAAGGCAGAGAGTGTATTTCCAGATGACTATGCTGTCAGGTCGCCAACCTCTGCGAGCCAGAAAGCTGCGCGCTGTACTGCATAAGTGTGTTGCTAGGCAGCAACATGACCACGTGTAAATTCAATGGTTTGTCTCTCTAATCATAACCTAGATCTAATAACATAACCCTACAAGTACTGAGATGCACACACACACACTGTAGTGGAGACAACGATAAATGCACCTTTGCAATTCTGTATCAAAGTATATAGGGTACAAGTACAGCACAAAATCCCACAAGCACCCAGGATCCAGATCAGCACATCTAGGTCACCAAATCACACAAGCACCCAGAATGTTGATCAGTGCATTTAGGACACAAACTCACACAAAGCATCCTGATCAGCACATGTAGGTCACCAAATCACACAAAGTAACTAGAATCCTGATCAGCGCATTTAGGACACAAAATCATAAAAAGCACCCAGAATCCTGATCAGCGGATGTAGGTCACCAAATCACACACGCACCCAAAATGTTGATCAGTGCATTAAGGACACAAACTCACACAAAGCATCCTGATTAGCGCATGTAGGGAAACAAATCCCACAAAGCACCCAGTATCCTGATCAGTGCATGTAGGGCCCCAAATCACACATAGCACCCAGTATCCTGATCAGCGCATGTAGGGCCCCAAATCCCACAAAGCACCCAGTATCCTGATCAGTGCATGTAGGAGACCAAATTACACAAAGCACCCAGTATCCTGATCAGCGCATGTAGGTCACCAAATCCCACAAAGCACCCAGGATCCTGATCAGCGCATGTAGGTCACCAAATCCCACAAAGCACCCAGGATCCTGATCAGCGCATGTAGGAGACCAAATCCCACAAAGCACCCAGGATCCTGATCATCGCATGTAGGGCACCAAATCACCCAAAGCACTCAGTATCCTAATCAGTGCATGTAGGTCACCAAATACCACAAAGCACCCAGTATCCTGATCAGCGCATGTAGGACGACATATCACACAAAACACCCAGGATCCTGATCAGCGCATGTAGGAGACCAAATCCCACAAAGCACCCAGTATCCTGATCAGCGCATGTAGGGCACCAAATCCCACAAGCACCCAGTAGCCTGATCAGCGCATGTAGGGCACCAAATCCCACAAAGCACCCAGTATCCTGATCACCGCATGTAGGGCACCAAATCACCCAAAGCACCCAGTATCCTGATCAGCGCATGTAGGTTACCAAATCCTACAAGCACCCAGTATCCTGACCAGCGCATGTAGGACACCATATCACACAAAACACCCAGGATCCTGATCAGCGCATGTAGGAGACCAAATCACCCAAAGCACCCAGTATCCTGATCAGCGCATGTAGGTCACCAAATCCCACAAAGCACCCAGTATCCTGATCAGCGCATGTAGGACACCATATCACACAAATCACCCAGTATCCTGATCAGCGCATGTAGGGCACCAAATCCTACAAGCACCCAGTTTTCTGATCAGCGCATGCAGGACACCATATCACACAAAACACCCAGGATCCTGATCAGCGCATGTAGGAGACCAAAGCACCCAGTATCCTGATCAGCGCATGTAGGTCACCAAATCTCACAAAGCACCCAGTATCCTGATCAGCGCATGTAGGACACCATATCACACAAAACACCCAGTATCCTGATCAGCGCATGTAGGGCACCAAATCACCCAAAGCACCCAGTATCCTGATCAGCGCATGCAGGTCATCAAATCCCACAAAGCACCCAGTATCCTGATCAGCGCATGTAGGACACCATATCACACAAAACACCCAGGATCCTGATCAGTGCATGTAGGAAACCAAATCCCACAAGCACCCAGTATCCTGATCAGCGCATGTAGGTCACCAAATCCCACAAGCACCCAGTATCCTGATCAGCGCATGTAGGTCACCAAATTCCACAAAAGCACCCAGGGTCCTGATCAGCGCATGTAGGTCACCAAATCCCACAAAGCACCCAGGATCCTGATCAGCACATTTAGGTCACCAAATCCCACAAAGCACACAGAATCCTGACCAGCACATTTAGGTCACCAAATTCCACAAAAGCACCCAGGATCCTGATCAGCGCATGTAGGTCACCAAATCACACAAAGCACACAGAATCCTGATCAGCACATGTAGGTCCCCAAATCCCACAAAGCACCCAGGATACTGATCAGCACATGTAGGAGACTAAATCCCACAAAGCAGCCAGTATCCTGATCAGCGCATGTAGGAGACCAAATCCCATAAAGCACCCAGTATCCTGATCAGCGCATGTAGGACACCATATCACACAAAACACCCAGGATCCTGATCAGTGCATGTAGGAAACCAAATCCCACAAGCACCCAGTATCCTGATCAGCGCATGTAGGTCACCAAATCCCACAAGCACCCAGTATCCTGATCAGCGCATGTAGGTCACCAAATTCCACAAAAGCACCCAGGGTCCTGATCAGCGCATGTAGGTCACCAAATCCCACAAAGCACCCAGGATCCTGATCAGCACATTTAGGTCACCAAATCCCACAAAGCACACAGAATCCTGACCAGCACATTTAGGTCACCAAATTCCACAAAAGCACCCAGGATCCTGATCAGCGCATGTAGGTCACCAAATCACACAAAGCACCCAGGATCCTGATCAGCACATTTAGGTCACCAAATCCCACAAAGCACACAGAATCCTGATCAGCACATGTAGGTCCCCAAATCCCACAAAGCACCCAGGATACTGATCAGCACATGTAGGAGACTAAATCCCACAAAGCAGCCAGTATCCTGATCAGCGCATGTAGGAGACCAAATCCCATAAAGCACCCAGTATCCTGATCAGTGCATGTAGGAGACCAAATCTCACAAAGCAGCCAGTATCCTGATGATCGCATGTAGGTCACCAAATCCCACAAAGCACCCAGGATCCTGATCAGTGCATTTAGGAGACCAAATCCCACAAAGCACCCAGTATCCTGATCAGCGCATGTAGGGCACCAAATCCCACAAGCAGCCAGTATCCTGATCAGCACATGTAGGAGACTAAATCCCACAAAGCAGCCAGTATCCTGATCAGCGCATGTAGGAGACCAAATCCCATAAAGCACCCAGTATCCTGATCAGTGCATGTAGGAGACCAAATCTCACAAAGCAGCCAGTATCCTGATGATCGCATGTAGGTCACCAAATCCCACAAAGCACCCAGGATCCTGATCAGTGCATTTAGGAGACCAAATCCCACAAAGCACCCAGTATCCTGATCAGCGCATGTAGGGCACCAAATCCCACAAGCAGCCAGTATCCTGATCAGCGCATGTAGGTGACCAAATCCCACAAAGCACCCAGGATCCTGATCAGTGCATGTAGGAGACCAAATCTCACAAAGCAGCCAGTATCCTGATGATCGCATGTAGGTCACCAAATCCCACAAAGCACCCAGGATCCTGATCAGTGCATTTAGGAGACCAAATCCCACAAAGCACCCAGGATACTGATCAGCACATGTAGGAGACTAAATCCCACAAAGCACCCAGTATCCTGATGATCGCATGTAGGTCACCAAATCCCACAAAGCACCCAGGATCCTGATCAGTGCATGTAGGTCACCAAATCCCACAAAGCACCCAGGATCCTGATCAGTGCATTTAGGAGACCAAATCCCACAAAGCACCCAGGATACTGATCAGCACATGTAGGAGACTAAATCCCACAAAGCAGCCAGTATCCTGATCAGCGCATTTAGGAGACCAAATCCCATAAAGCACCCAGTATCCTGATCAGTGCATGTAGGAGACCAAATCTCACAAAGCAGCCAGTATCCTGATCAGTGCATTTAGGAGACCAAATCCCACAAAGCACCCAGTATCCTGATCAGCGCATGTAGGGCACCAAATCCCACAAGCACCCAGTATCCTGATCAGCGCATGTAGGAGACCAAATCCCACAAAGAAGCCAGTATCCTGATCAGCGCATGTAGGTCACCAAATCCTACAAGCACCCAGTATCCTGATCAGTGCATGTAGGAGACCAAATCTCACAAAGCAGCCAGTATCCTGATGATCGCATGTAGGTCACCAAATCCCACAAAGCACCCAGGATCCTGATCAGCGCATGTAGGGCACAAAATCCCACAAGCACCCAGTATCCTAATCAGCGCATGTAGGGCACAACATCCCACAAGCACCCGGTATCCTGATCAGCCCATGTAGGGCAGCAAATCCCACAAGCGCCCAGTCTCCTGATCAGCGCATGTAGGGCACAAAATTCCACAAGCACCCAGTATCCTGATCAGCGCATGTAGGGCACAAAATCCCACAAGCACCCAGTATCCTGATCAGCGCATGTAGGGCACAAAATCCCACAAGCACCCAGTATCCTGATCAGCGCATGTAGGGCAGCAAATCCCACAAGCGCCCAGTCTCCTGATCAGGGCATGTAGGGCACAAAATCCCACAAGCACACAGTATCCTGATCAGCGCATGTAGGGCAGCAAATCCCACAAGCGCCCAGTCTCCTGATCAGCGCATGTAGGGCACAAAATCCCACAAGCACCCAGTATCCTGATCAGCGCATGTAGGGCACAAAATTCCACAAGCAGCCAGTATCCTGATCAGCGCATGTAGGGCAACAAATCCCACAAGCAGCCAGTATCCTGATCAGCGCATGTAGGGCACAAAATCCCACAAGCGCCCAGTATCCTGATCAGCGCATGTAGGGCACAAAATCCCACAAGCGCCCAGTATCCTGATCAGCGCATGCAGGGCAGCAAATCCCACAAGCGCCCAGTCTCCTGATCAGCAGCGCATGTAGGGCACAAAATCCCACAAGCATCCAGTATCCTGATCAGCCCATGTATCTCTGCATACATACGTGTACTGGTTGTATTTCTGCATACAGTAGTGGACCTATTCAACGGAGGGCCCTGGTGCAATTTTTTTTTTGCTGGCAACAGTAATATTCATGCTGCTCTGTATAATGATTTTGAGGATAGATAGACCTGCAACCTGAATTAGTATTGTATAAATTCTGCACATCTCTGCATACATACGCGCACATGTTGTATCTCTGCATACATACGCGCACATGTTGCATCTCTGCATACATACGCGCACATGTTGTATCTCTGCATACATACGCGCACATGTTGTATCTCTGCATACATACGCACACATGTTGTATCTCTGCATACATACGCGCACATGTTGTATCTCTGCATACATACGCGCACATGTTGTATCTCTGCATACATACGCGCACATGTTGTATCTCTGCATACATACGCGCACATGTTGTATCACTGCATACATACGCGCACATGTTGTATCACTGCATACATACGCGCACATGTTGTATCGCTGCATACATACGCGCACATGTTGTATCGCTGCATACATACGCACACATGTTGTATCTCTGCATACATACGCGCACATGTATCTCAGCATACATACGCGCACATGTTGTATCGCTGCATACATACGCGCACATGTTGTATCGCTGCATACATACGCACACATGTTGTATCTCTGCATACATACGCGCACATGTATCTCAGCATACATACGCGCACATGTTGTATCTCTGCATACATACGCGCACATGTTGTATCTCTGCATACATACGCGCACATGTTGTATCTCTGCATACATACGCGCACATGTTGTATCTCTGCATACATACGCGCACATGTTGTATCTCTGCATACATACGAGCACATGTTGTATCTCAGCATACATACGCGCACATGTTGTATCTCTGCATACATACCCGCACATGTTGTATCTCTGCATACATACGAGCACATGTTGTATCTCAGCATACATACGCACACATGTTGTGTCTCTGCATACATACGCACACATGTTGTGTCTCTGCATACATACGCACACATGTTGTGTCTCTGCATACATACGCACACATGTTGTATCACTGCATACATACGCACACATGTTGTATCACTGCATACATACGCACACATGTTGTATCACTGCATACATACGCACACATGTTGTATCACTGCATACATACGCACACATGTTGTATCTCAGCATACATACGCACACATGTTGTATCTCTGCATACATACCCGCACATGTTGTATCTCTGCATACATACGAGCACATGTTGTATCTCAGCATACATACGCACACATGTTGTATCTCTGCATACATACGTGCACATGTTGTATCACTGCATACATACGCGCACATGTTGTATCACTGCATACATACGCGCACATGTTGTATCACTGCATACATACGCACACATGTTGTATCTCTGCATACTTACGCTCACATGTTGTATCACTGCATACATACGCACACATGTTGTATCACTGCATACATACGCACACATGTTGTATCACTGCATACATACGCACACATGTTGTATCACTGCATACATACGCGCACATGTTGTATCACTGCATACATACGCGCACATGTGTTTCTGCATACATACGAGCACATGTTGTATCACTGCATATATACGGGCACATGTTGTAATCTCTGGCACATGTAATCTCTGAATAGATGAGACTGTTTTTTGCCCTCTCAAAAGGATCAGACAGCAGAGCTTGGTTGGGTTAGCAGTAAGCGGCATTAGTGCTGCACCACCTGAAAGGGAGATCATGTACATTAAACAATATCTAATTTTATTTTAATAATGTTGCACTTTACAATTATAATGTATTCATTTTATTTATTTTTAAAGCATGCACTGTCCCTTTAACCCCACACCACCAGACCAATACTGTGCAAAACTTGTTTGTTTGTTTTTTTGTAAAGCAAAGCAGATTCCATCTTCCTAACACTTTGACTGACAGCCCCCTGCCTGCACCTTTTATATGGTGAACGTCAATGACTGACTAGTTTTAGTTACCATCACCCCTTGATTGAGGGAATACAGTGTCAGTTACCATAGAAACACAGAAGAAATGGTTGGAGGCCTTTCTTACGGATCTGAAATACTTAGAAGCTGAAATAGCCTGAGGTTAAGAAACCCAGTACTAATATTTAATCTTTCAGTGCCAGAGAGGTTGTGATGGATTGTTTTGCTACAGGTCTAAAAGCAGAAGTCATTAATAAACCTGAAAAATCTAAAATATCAAAATAAGAGTGAATGATTTAAATAAATATTTTCAACTAAATGTCTTTTCTGTTAGAGTTGCAGCACATGGTTCTTACTAAAAGATAGTAGGTGCCGTAATAATTTAATTTCCCATAATGGCTCAGGTAAATTTTTAGCCTAACAATAACAGAGGAAGCTATAGCAGAAAATCCACAGAAAACACTGAAAGATTATGGTCGTATGTAGGGTTGCCAAGTCTCCTGTTTTTAAACACACTGTATGGTATTTAAGCAAGATGTCAAGTAAAATCTATACAAAAATACAAAACACTTAAATGTCCCCAAGACCTACATTTTAAAGGCCTTCTATGCCTCTGTAAATTACAGGTATGGTCATGAAAGAATTGACACCACTCATTTACTGCTCTGTGTGCTACTGGTAACCAAAGAGATTAAAAATAACACCTGCTGTATGTGGTACCCACAGTTATAAAAGCTATTAAAACGCTGCTTTTTGTGTGTTAAATGGACCCACTAGGATAAATTCTCTGCTCTGTGTTTTTTACTGTTGAACTTGGGAGTGTAAAAACAGTGCTGTGTGTGCTACTGCCAGTCAAATGGGTCAGATCACTGCTTTGTGTGTTACTTTCATCCAAAGAGGGAGGTAAAATAATGGATATATTACTGGCATCCAAATGGATAAAATAACTGCCCAGTTGTGAAGAATACCCATACGGGTGATTAGCCACGCTTTATAAAAACTGAATAGATAGATATATGGGTGTGGTCTAAAGGTAGTGCTTTGGAGAGGGGCTAGTGTACAACCTACCACCCCTGCCCAGTCTAATATCTCAAGGACATAACAACATCCAGTATACATAACTATAACCAAGTGTTACTCTTGTGTTAAAGGGAGAGTAAAGTCATGATTTAGGTCCTGATATCCAAAACCTCGCTGGCATGAAGAGAAATCACACAAGGCGGCCAAGTTATTATGGCCCGAATGGGACCAAATACCCCTGTTTCCGCACAAGCCTTTAGACTCGCCGGAGACAGGAGTTAAGAAGCAGCTGTCTTATTGGCCGCAAATCTGCAGGGGGCGGCATTGCACAGGCAGTTCACCAGCTACAGCCTATCATATCTGCCAGACATTGATAATTCGCCCCAAAATCTTTGGGATATTTATTAGACCTTGAGGCCGATTTATGAAGCTCCGAAAAGAGCTTGATGCAGCTGTTTCCATGCGAGCCTTCAGGCTTGCCGGAAACAGGAGCTAAGAAGCAGCGGTCTTAAGACCGCTGCTCCTTAACTCGTCCACCTCTGATGCTGCGGACAGCAATCCGCCCGATTGCATAAAATCACATTGATTGACACCCCTGCTAACGTCCGATTTGCCGTGAATCTGCAGGGGGTGGCATTGCACAGGCAGTTCACCAGAACTGCTTGTGCAATGATAAATGCCAACTGCGTATGTAATGTTGGAGTCTCTATTTCGCATTAAAGAACAATACATAGCAAGATATACATTTCTCAAGATAAAATTTGTGTTTCTACATACCGCCATACCGATGAGACTTCTTAGAATATCTTGCAAGGTTTTGGAATATCAGGCCCTCAGAGAGCGCATGCAATTTTAAACAACTTATCAATTTAACTCTATAATCAAATTTGCTTTGTTCTTTTGGCATCCATTAGTGAAGAGTAAATCTAGGTAGGCTGATAAGAGCTAAGGAATGTGCACGTGTCTATGGCAGCAGTGTTTGGAACTTTGCATAACATTGCTATAGCAGACATCCCAACCTGCAAAAACTCATTTCAGGGAGGTGGCTTCACCGGCTACTGTCCCCAACCCCCCCCCCCCATGCATCCCCTAATAACATATTTAAAAAAAAAAGTACTTTTTTTCATTATATTAGTGTAAATCGAGTAACCTCCTAGGATATTTTCCACCCACTCTCCTGGGTTTACCAGAGTATACCTACTTTATCTCATAATAACTTTCCCTGGAACCTTTATTTATTAAATAATTATTTTTCTTCTCTATCTGAAGCCTCATTGCTCATTTGCTTATAACTTTAAAAGTGTCTCTTCCCAGGTGCACGTTGTATGAAAGAAACATTTTGAAATTAAAAGGAAATAACATACAAAAGCTTCACAGAAATAGAGCTAATAAACTTGCATCTCAAATTACAAAACTTTTTTTTAAGCATTAGCAAAAACAGCAAAGTTCTTCTGCTTATGACTTGTGAGCAAACCTAGAGTTATTACATAATGATAGCTAAGGAGCAACGGACCTTACTGTATTTCTGAACTTCTATTGAGTCCTGTCACAGTCCTACTCTCATTTTAATAATCCCAGCCTGCTGTTTGCGCACCACGTATCTGCACTAAACATCCTAGATTGCACAGATAGCGCCCTCTATTGGTGCCAAGTAAACTTACAAGAAGCAGGGTTTTTTTAATAGCGGTCGGGAGCTTGCCTGGGAATATTAAATCTGCTCAGGGGAGATTTGTTTTAACATCGCTTCGCTTCCTATCCTGGCACAGCCGAGTTTCCAAGATATTATATTTCATTTGCGGGTGTCAGGGAGCCGCTATTACACTGCTGGAGACTCCCGGATCTTCCGGGAGAGTTGGGATGTCTGCCAGGCAATGTTGCAAACATTCCTGCCAAATAGTTAGAAAGGTGCACACTCTTAAACTCATCTAGCAATGACTTTTTATAAGGATACCAAGAGAACTAAGCAAAATTGAGAACAGGAGTAAATTAAAAAGTTGTTTAAAGCAGACGTCCTCAAACTTGGCCCTGCAGAGGTTTTGGAACTACATTTCCCATGATGCTCAGCCAGCATATCAGCTGACTGTGCATCCTGGGAAGTGTAGTTCCAAAACCTCTGAAGGGCCAAGTTTGAGGATGTCTGGTTTAAAGCATCATGATCTATCCAATACATTTAAAGTGAATGTCAATTTCCAAACTACTCAAGGCTCCTAATACTTCTATTATACATGGTGATTCAAACCGTCAACTTTAAAAAAAAAAAAAAAAAAATTATAATATATTTTATATACTAACTTAGCTCCGTCTTGAGCCACAACTCCTCCCATAAGGCACTTCCTTGTTTTGCAGAGAGTGAGGTATAGAGTGGTCCCACCTACTCTACGTATCTCTGATGCGCGCACCCGTGATGCCCTTACTTTGCGCATGTGTGAAAAAACATTTGTACTTAATCTGCGCATGCGTTTAAAAAACTAAATACTTAATGTGCGCAAGCGTGAAAATAGGATAGACAGGCTGCGCATGCGTTAACATCCGACCTCCTCAAAGCGCAATATAGTATTCAATTAATGTATCCCACGGGCACCGTGAGCAGTGGCATACAGCGCTGACAGGGCCACCGCGACCATCGGTGTACAGTGCAGGCAGTGGGAATACAATTATTGGTATAGAGTACTGACAGGGGCACCGTGACTAGCGGTATACAGTACCTGCAAGAGTAATGGGTCTTATAGAGAATAAGCGTCTCGTGGACACGCATCACTTCTGAAGCTGGGTATTAGAAGCTAACGCATGCACAGAATAAACGCATGATGTTGCAAAAAAGGGGTTGAACGCCACAGGGTAAAAAAACGGATTGGCAATCGCTATTGTCAATTATTTCCAAATAGAGGGACAAAATGGTGGGTGGAGGAATCTCGGCTCCAAAAATGAGATAAAAAGGTATATATTTGGGATTAGCAAACACACACAAAAACATGATGAATTAAGGTCCACCTAAATTGTTGCGAGTGATAATATGGCAATAAGTGACACTGTTGAGTTTACAGTTACTTTAAGTTTAATTTTGAATTCACTGTCACTTTAAAGCCAAAAGGGAAGATTACCAGGTTTAGATTATGTAACTAGCCATAATTACTAAAGGTTATATCATTTGTGGCATACAGAGTATTGCATTAAAGTTATGATATTCTAAGTCTTCACTGTCATGCAAATCTCCCTACCCGAAGGTTCTTGAATCATTTATTATCTTATACTATTTCTCCTGTTGTATTTGAAAAGCTTAATTAGCCATCTAAATACTTTAGTAAGTCTCATCAATGCCTGAGGTCATCTTTTAAACTATAGACACACATATGTGTATATATGTGTATATATGTGTATGTAGTAGTATTATTATTATTATCATTATTATTTTTATCCATTCTATATATTTGGTGAATATAAGGTACTGTATTTTTCAGGATTGTCCATATCAGCTGTATTAATGTTACACTCATATTTATGAATATAAGATATGTGACGTGTCTTAAAGGGACACTGAACCCAAATTTTGTTTTTCATGATTCAGATAGAGCATGAAATTTTAAGCAACTTTCTAATTTACTCCTATTATCAAATTTTCTTCATTCTCTTGGTATCTTTATTTGAAATGCAAGAATGTAAGTTTAGATGCCGGCCCATTTTTGGTGAACAACCTGGGTTGTCCTTGCTGATTGGTTGATAAATTCATTCACTAATAAAAAGTGCTGTCCAGAGTTCTGAACAAAAAACAGCTTAGATGCCTTCTTTTTTAAATAAAGATAGCAAGAGAACGAAGAAAAATTGATTATAGGAGTAAATTAGAAAGTTGCTTAAAATTGCACGCTCTATCTGAATCATGAAAGAAAAAAATTGGGTTCAGTGTCCTTTTAACTATATAACAATGAACTGGAAATCATACTTTTCAGAAACATAGGACAGTGCTTGAATTTGATTATTGTACTATTACATGTATGTAAGTATGTGTTTAACTCTTAAAAAGGGTTAAAGGCATCTCCAGGGCAGCAAGTCCATGCCAGCAATATTACAGTCTCTTTTTGATCAGCTGAATCACTTTGGGAGATAACAAATGGTGGAAGCTTCAAGCTAACATGACAAAAGGCCTTGAAACCTTTCCTTTATGTACAGAATAATAAAGCTGTGACATTTTGTATGGATGATAAAGATACAATAGTTTGTCTCTACACATGTATGTCTGTATTTTCAGAAGCCATTCGATAGAGTTACAGTTATTGATGGGAGAATATTTTCAAACATCCGCTCTACAGGTTGCTTGCTCAAGGTACATATGTACATACGCCTACCTCAGTATGCTCTCATGGAAAGGTGCACAGTTTCAACCAAGAAGACCAAGTGAAAGTGCTCTTTCTAAACCATGATAGTTTAATTTAAAGGCTCACATCCCTTTAAGGAATTGCTGTTGCTGTCTTAGATTTAATATTTTTTATTGAGCAACGGGATTGGTTGTTCTGTAATATGACTCCATATCCTTTATAGTCTAAAAACTGATTAGTAATGTATTGCTCTATATCACAAATGTTTACACAAATGCACTTAAATTAATTTAAAACGTTATAAGCATTTTTTTAAATAAAAATAGTGAAATAAAAAAATACTCAATTTACACATTATTTTAGTCCTTTTTCTTAACATTATTTTTTTGTAAATAAATATGGTAAAAGTTACTACAGTAAAATGAGTTATGCTCTGTAGCTGTCAGATCAGAGAAATATTATAATAGGCTGCAGATATTCAATGTTTCATCAAAGCATTTCTACAATGCTAATCCTCTGTGTAGCTGTTAATTTCTTCTAGGCAGAGTTTTGTATTTTTCTTTTTTAATATCTTTACCCTTGAAAATAAGCGCTGGGTACATGACATACTAATGATTTCCGTATTCCCCAAAAGCAGCAAATCTAAATAATCAGAATTTATTTATACAGAACTTTGTCTCATTAGATAATATAAAAAAATAAAAAATAAACTACAGAGACTTTAAATAATGCTCAAAATGCCCATGATGTTGCAATGTATTTGTTAAGTAATATTTATGGATTGAATTCATAGATGGCAAACAACCTCTTTGTAAAGGGCACAGGGGCGGAACTACAGGGGGTGCCGAGGTCGCAACTGCGACCAGGCCCCCCAAGGGTGGGGGCCCAGCTTTAAAAAAAAGAAGAAAAGAATTTAAATAAAAAAATGTTTACCTGCCATTGCCTGCACTGATATCATGTGAGTGTGATGTGATGCTTCACTAGTGTCTATGACTACAGGGGTTAGTGTTTCTCTTTTACCCATTGGTGTTTATGTGTGTATGTGACTGTGTGTGTATTTATGCATGTATGTGTGTGTGTGTGACTGTATGTGTATTTATGCATGTATGTGTGTGTGTGTGTGTGTGACTGTGTGTGTATTTATGCATGTATGTGTGTGTGTGTGTGTATGTGACTGTGGTGTATTTATGCATGTATGTATGTGTGTGTGTGTGTATGTGACTGTGTGTGTATTTATGCATGTGTGTGTGTATGTGACTGTGTGTGTATTTATGCATGTATGTGTGTGTATGTTTGTGGAACCAGCAAATTACAGACCTTGTTACTACAGTATGGGGGGGCGGGGTATAAACAGTGTCACTATACAGTACCACTATATACAGTACAGGGGGGCTGGACCATGTCACAGACTACTGTGGTCACTTTATAAAGTACTGGGGCAGGTAGGGGCAGGCCAGCCATCTCACCGGCAGATTACAGACTGTGTCACTGACTCACTATATACAGTACTGGTGGTTAAACAGTGTCACTATATACAGTAAAATGGGGGTCAGACCATCTCACAGACTACTGTGGTCACTTTATAGAGTATTGGGGCGGGTAGGGTCAGGCCAGCCATTTCACCGGCAGATTACAGACTGTGTCACTGACTCACTATATACAGTACTGGTGGGTTAAACAGTGTCACTATATACAGCAATAGGGGGTCAGACCATCTCACAGACTGTGGGCACAGGGTACCTCCTTTCACAGACGTAATCTGATTCACATTTTTTTTTCTGTGTTAAATGTTAAAAAAAAAATAAGATGTATCAAATTCACCTTTTTCTTGGGGGTGGGGCCCTTCTTAGATTCTTGCACCTGGGCCCTGTGGTTTCTAGTTATACCTCTGAAAGGGCACATTTTGTTCAAAATTCCTTGTTTATCGCTTTGAATTATTGCTATTCTGTATTAATTTAAAAGATTTTTGCAATATATTTCAATTATAAAAAATGCTGCTAGTAGACTCTACTGTTTCAGATGCATATGCACATATGGTGTGAGTGTTTGCAGGTGGTTTGTATGACACAAATGAAGTCTATATTGGTGCAATAAACACCACTGCCACATTAATAACTTTTACTAGAAGCATTTTCACCAACAATAGTATACTGCAAAAATACTTCTATCCAAAATTGAAAAGCACGTGTACAGATTTTGTTTTTTGCTGTTTATGTATTTCATCATATGTTCATGGCAACATTTACATTTTGGTATTTTTTTTTATAGAGAAGGTTGTTTTTTTACAAAATGAGTTTCATAATTATAAAGACAAGGAAGCTGTTTAAATCCTTTTGTTGTATGCATTTATTTGTCACATACCAGTTTGAAGTCTGCTTATCTGATCATCTTAGTAGGAGATACCAGAATATCAAATATTTACAATTAAGTAACAATGCACTAGCATTATAAGCACCCACATGTACTATCAAGTGTTTTTTTGTAAAACAATAACTAATTTTAATGATACAATGTAGATAAGACTTAAAAAAGACAAAGAAGTCCATTAAGTTCATCCTTCACAGAAATCCTGTGATCCACGACCTAATACTAGCTAAGTGAATAGACCATAGTAAAACATTATTGCTCCCATTTTTTGCACTAGTTGTCGTAACCATAGATACCTCATAGCTAAAAATATATACAAGCCCTATTTAAAATAGAGTCTGCAGTCGCTGGCTCCCCAGGCTGTGAGTTCCACAACTTGATTGGCCGTTCTCTACAAAACCATTTCTCAGCTGGAATCTCCTTTTCTCTAATCCTAAAGGTTTCCCTTTTGTCAGTTCTAATTGCATAGAATAAACGAGGCTCATGTCAACTCACAATATGGATCCTGAATATATTTATTTAAGGTAATCAAGTCAGATATTAAGCCCTCCATATTTAGACGAAACAGACCATATTTAGCTAACCTCTCAGAACCACTAAAGTGACAGAATTAGGGATAAAAATTTGTATCCTTCATTAAGATCCAAATGCAGAAGGAAGCCACTCATAGCATTCAGCTCTTTCCAGAGCCAGGTTTATTCTTGTGAAAGTTCAACACACCTGTGTAAATTCAGATCTTAGTGTGTTAAACTTTCCCAAGAACAAATCTGGCTATGAAAAGAGCCGAATGCCTCGAGGGGCCACCTTCTTACACATTTGGATCCTTTACCAAGGATCTGAAGCACGCCCCTAGACAGAATGATACATTTCCCCTTTGTGCCTATGTCCCTTTTAATGAAAGTTTACATATTATTTGTTTGGCATTGAGAAGATTCTTTTTTTTTTTTGCCTTAAAAAAATCCTTTCATTCCAGATTCCCTCATTTATTCTCAGTAATTTTATATTTATTTATGTTAAATTTGTCATTTATTGACTTTTCCAGCTTGCAGAGCCCTGTTCTATATTATATAATATAGTATCATCACATGAAAAATGTAAACACTCTAATCCCTTGTCTATGACACTAAAGATATTAAAAAGAGCTTGGTTTAGTATTGATCTCTGTTAAATCCCAATTATCATTTTACCTGTATTCCAATTCAGAGAGATACCTGGCCTATTAAAGGACCAGTCAACACTGTAGATTTGCATAATCAACAAATGCAAGATAAGACAATGCAATAGCACTTAGTCTGAACTTCAAATGAGTAGTAGATTTTTGTTCTGACAATTTTAAAAGTTATATCTTTTTCCACTCCCCCCTGTACCAAGTGACAGCCATCAGCTAATCACAAATGCATACACGTACCATGTGACAGCAATCAGCCATTCACAAATACATACACACTTATTCTTGCACATGCTCAGTAGGAGCTGGTGACCCAAAAAGTTTAAATATAAAAAGACTGCACATTTTGTTAAAGGAAGTAAATTGGAAAGTTGTTTAAAATTGCATGCTCTATTTGAATAATGAAAGTTTAATTTTGATTGAGTGTCCCTTTAATGAGTCCTGAGGACCACAATGCATAGGATGTATAAATCAGTAGGTCGTGTTAGCCCTGTAGTATGTTCAGAGAGCTAAGTGATATATAATTAGCAGTGTGTGCAGCAGGAGATATTTGCTTGTTGTATGCAGCATTAAAAAGGTGATTATGTTTAGCTACAAGGAGCTAACTCCTTGCCCCCCTGAAGATAACTATGCTTTGTGTGGACAAATGAATCCAGTGGACAAAATGTATAGTTAGACCACCTAGGCCTGATTCTAAAAACTTTGCTGGGTCAGACACAGTTTCACACTCCAACATTCACAGGGGCTGCACTTAAAGTGAATGTAAATTTTGATGCTAAAGTACCCAGTTTTTAAAAATTTGATTAAAAACAGGGGTACTTTAATTCATCAAAATTTACATTTCACTCCTGTTGAGAAAAAAAACTTACCTTTTAATCTTGACAGCTGCTCCATCTTCCGATTGTTGCAAGCCATGTCTGACGTAAGAAATGATGAAAAGGTCATCCTCCAATCACGGCTTCCCCCCAAGGGGAATCAGTGTCTGATTCAACGCTGTGATTGGAGGAATCCTGATTCCTCATTTTAGACCCAGGAAGAGGCTTTGCGACAGGCGGAGGAAGCTGGAGCTGCTGTGAAGATTAAAAGGTAAGTTTTTTTCTCAACAGGAGTGAAATGTAAATTTTAATGAATTAAAGTACCCCTGTTTTTAATCAAATTTTTTAAAATTGACATTCACTTTAAAGACTTATATAAAAAAAGGGCTGCCCCTGTCAGAATACTTACCTAAGGAGCTCTGCTTCTGGCCCAGCCTCAGGGAAAGCCGAGAGTGACTGTTTCAGCCTCAGACCCAACTCCTCCAACCTCTGCTGTGTCTTCCCCTAGGATTTTGTAGGCCTTAATCAACTAACCACCCCCTATACCTGTATAGTGGTTAATTAGGAGATAAATAATGGTCACCATTTATTAAGCCTTAATTACCTAACCACCCATCATGGGCGCGATCCGATATCGATCGCAGTTTGCGGCGCAAGCGAGGGAACCGGCGTCGCCCGCAGTTTCAGCTCGCAACTCGAGCTATCCCATATAGGTCGCCGTCAGATGCTAACGTGCCGTAAGTCTCACAAACCAGCGATGTCCAGAAATCTGCGTAAGTACAAATTTCTGGCGTCGCCAGTGACTTGCGCCACGTTAGAATCTGCCGGCGCCTATAAAACCTGACTAAAGTCTAAAACACCCGCACTGTCTAACACGCCTCCCTAACATAGCCCGCACTGTCTAACACGCCTCCCTAACATAGCCCGCACTGTCTAACCCTCTATCCGCTATCCCCCCTCACTAGCCTAACAATAAAAATGCTATTAACCCCTAAACCGCCGCTCCTTTACCCCGCCGCAACCTAATAAAATTATTAACCCCTAAACCGCCGCTCCCGTACCCCGCCGCCAGCTATATTATATCTATAACCCCCTAAAGTGAGCCCCTAACACCGCCGCCATCTCTATTAAAATGATTAACCCCTAATTTAATCTACCTACCCTGCCGCCAGCTATATTATCTATATTAACCCTAAGTATATTATAGTTAATATAGTTATTACATTATATATATTAACTATATTAACCCTAATTATATTAGGGTTAATATAGTTAATATAGTTACTATAGTATTTATATTAACTATATTAACTCTATCTAACCCTAACACCCCTAACTAAATTTATATTAAATTAATCTAATTAATTTATAAACTAAAATATTCCTATTTAAATCTAAATACTTACCTATAAAATAAACCCTAAGATAGCTACAATATAATTAATAATTACATTATAGCTATGTTAGGGTTAATATTTATTTTACAGGTAAATAGTTAATTATTTTAACTAGGTATAATAGATATTAAATAGTTATTAACTATTTAATATCTACCTAGTTAAAATAATTACCCAATTACCTGTAAAATAAATCCTAACCTAAGTTACAAATACACCTACACTATCAATAAATTTAATAAACTACTAACATCTATCTAAAAATACAATTAAATTAACTAAACTAAATTACAAAAAAAAAAAACAAACACTAAATTACAAAAAATAAAAAAAACATTACAAGATTTTTAAGCTAATTACACCTATTCTAAGCCCCCTAATAAAATAATAAACCCCCAAAATAACAAAAATTCCCTGCCCTATTCTAAATTAAACAAATTTCAAAGCTCTTTACCTTACCAGCCCTTAAAAGGGCCTTTTGTGGGGCATGCCCCAAAGAATTCAGCTCTTTTGCATTCAACAAATACAATCACCCCCCCCCCATTACAACCCACCACCCACATACCCCTATTCTAAACCCACCCAAACCCCCCTTAAAAAATCCTAACACTACCCCCCTGAAGATCTCCCTACCTTGTCTTCACCACACCGGGCCGAACTCCTGATCCGATCCGGGCGATGTCGTCCTCCAAGCGGCAAAGAAGAATTCTTCCTCCGGCGACGTCTTCCTCCAAGCGGCAGCAAAGTCTTCATTCTTCCGGCGGCATCTTCAATCTTCTTTCTTCGCTCCGCCGCCGCGGAGCATCCATCCCGGCCGACTGCTAAACTTGGAATGAGGTACCTTTAAATGACGTCATCCAAGATGGCGTCCGCCGAATTCCGATTGGCTGATAGGATTCTATCAGCCAATCGGAATTAAGTTAAAAAAATCTGATTGGCTGATTGAATCAGCCAATCAGATTCAAGTTCAATCCGATTGGCTGATCCAATCAGCCAATCAGATTGAGCTCGCATTCTATTGGCTGTTCCGATCAGCCAATAGAATGCGAGCTCAATCTGATTGGCTGATTGGATCAGCCAATCGGATTGAACTTGAATCTGATTGGCTGATTCAATCAGCCAATCAGATTTTTTTAACTTAATTCCGATTGGCTGATAGAATCCTATCAGCCAATCGGAATTCGGCGGACGCCATCTTGGATGACGTCATTTAAAGGTACCTCATTCCAAGTTTAGCAGTCGGCCGGGATGGATGCTCCGCGGCGGCGGAGCGAAGAAAGAAGATTGAAGATGCCGCCGGAAGAATGAAGACTTTGCTGCCGCTTGGAGGAAGACGTCGCCGGAGGAAGAATTCTTCTTTGCCGCTTGGAGGATGACATCGCCGGAGGAAGATTTCTTCTTTGCCGCTTGGAGGACGACATCGCCCGGATCGGATCAGGAGTTCGGCCCGGTGTGGTGAAGACAAGGTAGGGAGATCTTCAGGGGGGTAGTGTTAGGATTTTTTAAGGGGGGTTTGGGTGGGTTTAGAATAGGGGTATGTGGGTGGTGGGTTGTAATGGGGGGGGGGGTGATTGTATTTGTTGAATGCAAAAGAGCTGAATTCTTTGGGGCATGCCCCACAAAAGGCCCTTTTAAGGGCTGGTAAGGTAAAGAGCTTTGAAATTTGTTTAATTTAGAATAGGGCAGGGAATTTTTGTTATTTTGGGGGTTTATTATTTTATTAGGGGGCTTAGAATAGGTGTAATTAGCTTAAAAATCTTGTAATCTTTTTTTTATTTTTTGTAATTTAGTGTTTGTTTTTTTTTTGTAATTTAGTTTAGTTAATTTAATTGTATTTTTAGATAGATGTTAGTAGTTTATTAAATTTATTGATAGTGTAGGTGTATTTGTAATTTAGGTTAGGATTTATTTTACAGGTAATTGGGTAATTATTTTAACTAGGTAGATATTAAATAGTTAATAACTATTTAATATCTATTATACCTAGTTAAAATAATTAACTATTTACCTGTAAAATAAATATTAACCCTAACATAGCTATAATGTAATTATTAATTATATTGTAGCTATCTTAGGGTTTATTTTATAGGTAAGTATTTAGATTTAAATAGGAATATTTTAGTTTATAAATTAATTAGATTAATTTAATATAAATTTAGTTAGGGGTGTTAGGGTTAGATAGAGTTAATATAGTTAATATAAATACTATGGTAACTATATTAACTATATTAACCCTAATATAATTAGGGTTAATATAGTTAATATATATAATGTAATAACTATATTAACTATAATATACTTAGGGTTAATATAGATAACATAGCTGGCGGCGGGGTAGGTAGATTAAATTAGGGGTTAATAATTTTTATATAGGTGGCGGCGGTGTAAGGGGTCAGATTACGGGATAGATAAGGTAGATGGCGGCGGTTTTAGGGGCTCACAGTAGGGGGTTAGTTTATGTAGATGGCGGCGGGGTCCGGGAGCGGCGTTTTAGGGGGTAATAACTTTATTAGGGATTTGGGGGGGGGGGGGGGGATCGCGGTTGACAGGGAGATAGACATTGCGCATGCGTTAGGTGTTAGGTTTATTTTAGAAGATCGCGGTTGACAGGTAGATAGACATTGCGCATGCGTTAGGTGTTAGGTTTATTTTAGCAGCTAGTTTAGGGAGTTACGGGGCTCCAATAGTCAGCGTAAGGCTTCTTACGGCTGCTTTTTGTGGCGAGGTGAAAATGGAGTAAGTTTTCTCCATTTTCGCCACGTAAGTCCTTACGCTGCATATTGGATACCAAACTGCGCGGGTTTGGTATACCTGCCTATGGCCCAAAAAACTGCGGGCGACGGCAGAAATATACGCGCGTAACTTCTAGCTTACGCCGTATATAGGATACCAAATCCGCGCAATTATTGGCGTCGCCGGCTTTTGCGGGCGACGATTTTTATCGGATCGACCCCCATATCTGTATGGGTTTTGGTTAGGTGATTAGGTTAGAGCAGCTTAGGGGTTAATATTGCATTCATCTACAATTTTTTAAATATTATGTATTCTTATGTATTATGCATATTCTTTTAACTATTGTATATAAATTAATATGTATTTATTTTTTCTTGTATTTTTTTATTTTAAATATAAATATACGTGTATATTTTACAATGTATATTCATGTTAATAAAGGCATTAGTGTTACAATTGTTTAATTGCATAAAAGGCATGCAGTTATGTGATACTATAATTATAATGCAACTGTCTTTTATAACTTAAATATCTATTATAAAGATACATTTTATTTACAATAATAAATACATCGAGCAAGAATATCTACATTTTAATTTATATCCAATACTTAAATTAATAATAATTATACATGACCATGCATTTTATTTCCAATATTGTAGATATAATGTAGTCAGGCCTTGCATTGATATTCAATATTTAAACAGTTATGCATGTATATTGCAAAATGAATAAAAATGTGTTAATGTAAGCTTGTTGTGTTTATTACGGATAACATATATATATATATATATATATATATATATATATATATATATATATATATATTACAGTAGTCTGTATCATTAAATTATATATTTACATAACAGGCATGCAGTTATGTATATCTATAATATTAATTATGCTGTCTTTAATTATAAATAATAAACACAACAAGCAACATTAATCACATTTAAAGGGACAGTCTAGTCCAAAATAAACTTTCATGATTCAGATAGAGAATGTAATTTTAAACAAATTTACCAATTTACTTTTATCACCAATTTTGCTTTGTTCTCTTGGTATTCTTAGTTGAAAGCTAAACCTAGGAGGTTCATATGCTAATTTCCAAGCCCTTGAAGGCCGCCTCTTCTCTCAGGGCATTTTGACAGTTTTTCACCACTAAAGGGTGTTAGTTCATGTGTGTCATATAGATAACACTGTGCTCAAGCACGTGGAGTTGAGATGAGACAGCTCTGATTGGCTAAAATTGATGTCTGTCAAAAGAACTGAAATAAGGGGGCAGTTTGGAGAGGCTTAGATACAAAGTAATCACAGAGGTAAAAATTGTATTTATATAACTGTGTTGGTTGTGCAAAACTAGGAAATGGATAAAAAAGGGATTATCTATCTTTTTAAACAATAACAATTCTGGTGTAAACTGTCCCTTTAAATTTATATGCAAATATTTAAACATTATGCATTGTACATAACAATGCAACATTTAAATATTGAATATTTATGTTTTGGGCCTTAGCTTATACAATTTGTTTTAGTTTATGACAGATTGGGGTTAATGTTTAAATAATATGCTTTGTCATCTACAATGCCTATTGTTTAAATTATTGTAGATATCATAAAATGGATTTAATGTTTGCTTAATATTATTTTACACATAAACATCAAATATATATTTATGTTTGAAGTAATAGCAAGCAGATATTAAATATATTTTAAGATATCTTTAATACTTAAAATATGCATTGTCATGTAAAATGTAGATTTAGTCACAGAGATGCCTTAAAATGCTGGCAGGACCGACAAAACCTACTTGGCCTATCCTGGCTTCTGGAACTCAGTGCCAGACCAGAATTAAGCCCCAGAACAGAGGTGGACTACCGGAGGTTTTACCAGTCCTCCGGTGGTCGGCTGCTGACGACAGTCTGAGGCTTAATTCCAGTCCAGCACTGAGTTCCAGAAGCCCAGATAGGCCGAGCAGGTTTTGCTAGCGGTGCCAACGTTTTAGTGCATCTCTGTGAAACATTATTTAAACATTTATGATAACTTTAGCGACATAGCTGTAGAGTTATAATAAGGTTTATTACTTATAGTATAGTTCATTATAAGTAGTTATTTTCTTACATTAGTCAGTTAGATGAACGTTACAGGGGAAGTGTCGTTTAGATATTACATCAGTGTAGGCAGTATTTAAGGACTTAGCTGGGCATTTTGGGGGGGTGTAAGTTAGGCGTGACATAGGTGTAGGCGGTCAGGGGGAGTTAGCTGAGCGGTGCAGGGGAAGTGTAGGTAAACCGTGACATAGGTGTTGACAGTTGGTGGGAGGTAGCGAGGTGGAGCGGGCGGGTGTGGGTTAGATGTGACAAAAAAACAGGCATTTAGGGGGAGTTAGTGAGGCGTGCTTATGGGAGTAGCCTGCACTTTGCTTTGAACACTTTGACACAAGATCAATATGTTCAAAGCAGCGAAGTGCAGGTTGCAAAGGTTGGTAGCGGCCATGTTTATCTTGTCAGCTATCGAGACAAACATCGCCTTAGCTAGTTAGAGTAGATGTAAATAAACTTAATACCCCACAGCAATATTTGAAGTGTGCCTACACAGAAACTAATTTTAGTTTCAGCGAAAGCACTGTTTGCGCCGTATAAGCACACTTCAAATAGGCCCCCTCCTCTGAAGTAAAATGCCGACAAGTGGCGATGTTGTCGATGTGGGCGGTGATGTCAAGCTCCCATTGACTTCTATGGAAGTATCAATGTCGATCGCCAGAATTGCTCGGACACTCCCCTTTTATTTAAAACATTCAAATGAACCATCGGGTTGCGATGCCGACAAGGCAATCAAAGCAGTTTCTGTCTATGTTTTGCCAATCGTGCTTGAGTATCTGATTTTCCTTCAAAAATTTTAGCTCAGAAATTCACCATTTTATCTTTGACATACGGCAGCAGGTATTTCACAGGTGTTAAGAGGATTTGAACAAATCGCTTGATGTAGCAATAAAGATAAAAATAAAGACATATGAATTTCAAATCAGTTTCCATACACTTTTCTTTGCTTGTATCAGCGAAGTTGTGACATTCTACAGCAGAAAATGTTACGCTATTTATACTTTATAACATTTTGACCCACTAGCTTATGTATTGGGTATTTGTACAGCACAGCTAATCACCCATAAGGGTCTCAAGGTGCTGCTTATTTTATCAACCTCGGAAGGATGAAAGGATTAGTGGACCTTTGCCGGGGATCGAACCTGCAACACTTGGGTTGCTACAGAGCTCAGCCACAGTGCCTTAGCACTATCCAGCTTATAGCTTATCAAATGTTTGCATAATTGTTATAATTTGTAATATAATGAGGGAGCTACTCATTGTCCTAAGGCACAATTACTATATATATATGCACATAAAGTAAAAGTCATATACATTTATATGACATTGGTTCTAATTACTGGAGAGTATTTTACGTATGGCATTTCCCACAATAAAACACTTAATTAAAATGTTAGGTTGCAAATCTTTCCAGTCCTTTGTAGCCAAGTTTCCATTTGACATTTCTAATATAATATTGTGCAAGGTAATTTATCGTATAGTAAGGGAGTATGCTAAAATAATTAAGCATATTAAATTGTCACAAATATTTCAGTTTAATATACTGCAACCCTGTAAAGGTAATCTCTGAGTGCAAGCTTTGATTCACTTAATAAGTGACATTCCAACCAAATTTGACATCAGTGCATTTAAAGGGATATGTGATTTAGGCAGAACATACCATTTAAAAAAAAGTTTAGAATTTTCTTTTATTATCAAATTTTCTTTGTTCCCATATTATTCTGTGTTGAAGAGATACCTAGGTAGGCATCTGGAGAACTGCATGGCAGGAAATAGTGCTGCCATCTAGTGCTTTTGCAAATGGATTACATTCTTGCAAAACTACTGCCATATAGTGCTCTAGTAATGGGCCAGCTCCTAAGCCTACATCCCTTTTCAAGAAAAGATACCAAGAGAACAAAAATACATTGATAACTGAAGTAAATTAGAAAGTTGTGTAAAATCGCATGCTCTTTCTTAAAGGGACAGTCTACACCAGAATTTTTATTGTTTTAAAAGATAGATAATCCCTTTATTACCCATTTCCCATTTTTGCATAACTAACACAGTTATAATAATATACTTTTAACCTCTGTGATTATCTTGTATCTAAGCCTCTGCAAACTGCCCCTTTTTTCAGTTCTTTTGACAGACTTGCAGACTAGCCAATCAGTGCCTGCTCCCAGATAACTTCACGTGCACGAGCACAGTGTTATCTATATGAAATACGTGAACCAACACCCTCTAGTGGTGAAAAACTGTTAAAATGCAATCTGAAAAGAGGTGGGCTTCAAGGTCTAAGAAATTAGCATATGAACCTCCTAGGTTAAGCTTTCAACTAAGAATACCAAGAGAACAAAGCAAAATTGGTGATAAAAGTAAATTGGAAAATTGTTTAAAATTACATGCTCTATCTGAATCATGAAAGTTTATTTTGGCCTAGACTGTCCCTTTAATGATGAAAGAAAAAAATTGGGTCTGATATCCCTTGAAGAAATTTTAATTGTACATGTATTAAGAAAGATAATTCTAGATATGTACCAATATTTTAATCATTGTCTGCTAAGAAGCCGGTTGTGCCTTACATTGCATCAGAGTCAGTTTGCATGCAATAAGTCACTGGTAGAATGCTGAGCAGACACAACCTCTAAAATGTTGCTGAACAGTGGATATCTAGATATGCTCTGCATGTTCGTGCAAACTAAAATATCCCACTGAAACAGTGATAACTTTACACAAGTATTTTGTGCTAGACTTCCATGGCTAGACTTCCATCAACCTTAGAACACCCACTAGCAATTAAAATATTTAACTTGGGTCTGAGATGGTCCAAGGTTCTGGCCAAGTGACCTGGGGTGTGGTTTGGCAATCCAGGGGTGACATCTGGGAGGGGTGTAGTCCAAGTTTAAAGGTGACAGTAACAACAAAATGAAACATATGATTCAGAAAGAGCCTGCAATTTTAAAACGACGTTCCAATTTATTTTCAATATCTTAGTATCCTTTGTTAAAGAGTAATCATAGGTGAGTTTAGGAGTATACAGTGGATATAAAAAGTGTACACACCCCTGTTAAAATGTCAGGTTTCTGCGATGTAAAAAAATGAGACAAAGATAAATCAATTCAGAACTTTTTCCACCTTTAAGGTGACCTATAAACTGTACAACTCAATTGAAAAACAAACTGAAATCTTTTAGGTAAAGGGAAATAAAAATAAAAAAATAAAATAATATGGTTGCATAAGTGTGAACACCCTTTTATAACTGGGGATGTAGCTGTGTTCAGAATTAAGCAATCACATTCAAAATCATTTTAAATATGTGTCAGTACACACCTGTCATCATTTAAAGTGCCTCTGATTAACCCCAAATAAAGTTCAGCTGCTCTAGTAGGTCTTTCCTGACATTTTGTTAGTCGCATCCTACACAAAAGCCATGGTCTGCAGAGAGCTTCTAAAGCATCAGAGGGATCTCATTGTTAAAAGGTATCAGTCAGGAGAAGGGTACAAAAGAATTTCCAAGGTATTAGATATACCATGGAACACAGTGAAGACAGTTATCATCAAGTGAAGAAAATATGGTGCAACAGTGACATTACCAAGAACTGGACGTCCCTCCAAAATTGATGAAAAGACAAGAAGAACACTGGTCTGGGAGGCTGCCAAGAGGCCTACAGCAACATTAAAGGAGCTGCAGGAATATCTGGCAAGTACTGGCTGTGTGGTACATGTGACAACAATAGCCTGTATTCTTCATATGTCTGGGCTTTGGGGTAGACGGCAAGACGGAAGCCTTTTCTTACAAAAAAAACATCCAAGCCCGGCTAAATTTTGCAAAAACACATCTGAAGCTTCTCAAAAGCATATTGCAAAAGGTGTTCTGGTCTGATAAAACCAAAGTTGACCTTTTTGGCCATAATTCCAAAAGATATGTTTGGCGCAAAAACAACACTGCATATCACCAAAAGAAAACCATACCAACAGTGCAGCATGGTGGTGTCAGCATCATGCTTTGGGGCTGCTTTTCTTCAGCTGGAACTGGGGCCTTAGTCAAGGTAGAGGGAATAATGAACAGTTCCAAATACCAGACAATATTGGCACAAAATCTTCAGGCTTCTGCTAGAAAGCTGAACATGAAGAGGAACTTCTTCTTTCAGCATGACAATGACCCAAAGCATACATCCAAATCAACAAAGGAATGGCTTCACCAGAAGAAGATTAAAGTTTTGGGATGGCCCAGCCAGAGCCCAGACCTGAATCCAATTCAAAATCTATGGGGTGATCTGAAGAGGGCTGTGCACAGGAGATGCCCTCGCATTCTGACAGATTTAGAGTGTTTTTGCAAAGAAGAGTAGGCAAATCTTGCCAAGTCAAGATGTGCCATGCTGAAAAACTCATACCCAAGAAGACTGAGTGCTGTAATAAAATCAAAAGGTGCTTCAATAAAGTATTAGTTTAAGGGTGTGCACACTTATGCAACCATATTATTATTTTTTTTTTTATTATTATTTCCCTTTACCTAAAAGATTTCAGTTTGTTTTTCAAATGAGTTGTACAGTTTATAGGTCACATTAAAGGTGGAAAAAGTTCTGAAATGATTTATCTTTGTCTCATTTTTTTACATCACAGAAACCTGACATTTTAACAGGGGTGTGTAGACTTTTTATATCCACTGTATATGTATCCTTATTCACCTGGCAGCAGTGTTTGCAACAATGTTAATAGCAATGTTATACATAGTTACATTCATTGCTGCCATAGAGTGTTTGTAGTTATCTGTGGCAGCAGTGAAAATAACTGTAATATTAATATAAACATTGTTGCAAACACTGCTGCCAGATGGCTAAGGATACGTATATACTCCTAAACTCACCTATGATTACTCTTTAACAAAGGATATTAATATCATACTAAGATATTGAAAATAAATTGGAAGGTCGTTTTAAAATTGCAGGCTCTTTCTGAATCATATATGTTTTATTTTGGACACGTGCAGGCTCCTGAGCTCACCTAGAATACATTTTTAACAAAAGATACCAAAAGAACTAAGCTAAATTGATAATAGAAGTAAATTGGTAAACTGTTTAAAATTCTATGTTCTAACTTTAAAACTAGGACATATATGTGGGATGGAGCTTCCAAACTGCATAATGGTTAGAAGCTCTTCCTTATCTATTGGTCTAAATCAGTTACATATCACTTAAAGGGACACTAAACCCAACATTTTTCTTTCATGATTCAGTTAGAGAATACAATTTTAAACAACATTCAAATTTATTTCTATTATCTAATTTGTTTTATTTTTTTAGATATCCTTTGTTGCAGAAATAGCAATGCATATGGGTGAGCCAATCACACGAAGCATCTATGTGCACTCACCAATCAGCAGCAACTGTGCCTATCTAGATATGCTTTTCAGCAAAGAATATCAAGGTAATAAAACAAATTAGATAATAGAAGTAAATTAGAAAGCTTTTTTTTAAAAAATTGTACACTCTTTCTAAATCATGAAAGAAAAAATTGGGGTTTCGTGTTCCTTTAATGCTGATCTTGGTTTCCAACTTAATTCATCCCAATATTAAAGACACCTTTGTACCTTCAGAGGAATTATAATGATAATACAGGGAAATTATATGTAGTTTAATTATCTCCTATATAATAAAAATGATACTTTAAATAAATGTCAAAATTGATCATTGCATTTACATTTTTTAATAGAAACATTTTTTCAATACACTTCCATTTACAAACATGCTTCTAGTAAGTTATTGTTTCAGCAGCATACACACATATGCTACATGTGACTAGAGCATCATTAAAATACTATGGCTACTCAGAATTACATTACATTAATTAAATGAATCATACAAGCCACTGCTGACTCTCTGAGAAGGTCTGGTGTTTGGATGCTGGTGCAAGCGGCATTCACAGCATACTTGCATAGGCAGCTGAAAACTATTTTTTGTTAATGAAAGTTTATTGTAAAAATGTTTCTATTTAGAATTTAAATCCACCCATGCACTTTTTAATTTTGATCTTCCTATCTATCTAACATATACAAAACACAATATAACTTTTATTAATATTAGATTATTAAATCAAGAATAGAAATGAATTGAGCATTCTGAATAGTGCAAAAAAAAAAGGTTAGAATTGTATCAGTTTCCTCATTTTTATATTATACATTCAATAAACATCATCTTGTATTTCAACTACAGAGTGCTTAAAGGGACATGAAACACAAATGTTCTCTTTCATGATTCAGAAAGAGTATACAATTTGAAACACTTTCCAATTTATTTCTATTATTTAATTTGCTTCCTTCTTTTGTTATCCTTTGCTGAAAGGTTTATCTAGGAACGTTCAGGAGCAGCAAAAAACCTAGGTTCTAGCTGCTGATTGGTGGCTGCATATATATATACACCGATTTTCATTGGCTCACCCATGTGTTCAGTTAGAAATCAGTAGTGCATTGATGCTCCTTCAACAAATGATACCAAGTGAATGAAGCAAATTTGATAATATAAGTAAATTGGAAAGTTGTTTAAAATTGTACGTTTTACCTAAATCATGAAAGAAATTTTTGGGGTTTCATGTCCCTTAAATAATACTCTTATGCTAAATCGCTTGAAAATGATGCAGCATAACTTTAAAAAGCTGTCATGAAAATATCCCTTGAACATCTCTTTGTAAAAAAGGAGTAAGTGCTCTGTAAACAGTTATACTTCAGCCGCTGTAAAACTGCTAGTTGGGGGGAAAAACATAATAGCCAATCAGCACCAGCAGTGGTAAGGTCATGCATTGCTTTGCTGTGATCTCATGAAATTTCAAAGTAAAGTTCCTTAAACAGAATAGGAATATAACATGACTGTGCCTGCACATGCCAGATGCACACTCCCTTGCAAGTTCTGGGACTAGAAATCTTTACAGTGGGGTGTGAATACTTTGGAATTTTGAGGTAAAATATCTTCCTTTTTTACATAGAGATGTTCAGGTTATATATTTCTAGTCAGCTTTTTACAGATATTCTGTATCACTTTTAAATGCTTCAACGTTTGGGTATCATGTCCCTTTAACCTGCTTTGTGTTCTAAACAAAATTGTTTAGTTAGTATAATACATTTGCAATGCAATATACCTGATAATTCCCATAAAATGTAATTGGGGCATTTATTTTGTGAATTAAAAATAGACATTGCAAAGTCCAGGGAAGAACCAGCTATGATTGACAGACAGGTTCATGAAAAATGACAGGTTTGCTTTTCCACATCAAAATGCTTTCAAAACAGTCTGGCTATTGGTTCTTCTGAGTGCCAAAAGGCATAAGTTAAAGTAAAGTTAATATTAACTGGCAGTTTTGTTTTCTGAATCATTATCCTTTTTGGAGGCATTTTACTTTGATAGATAAGAAATCATGGGCTATGTGAGCAAGACACTCAGAGAGGCTTGACATTAATTAAGTGCAGGCTGTGGTATTGATCCATAGGCAGACAGAAAGTTTAGGACTTCCAATATAAACAGAAAGAAAGTACAGATTGTGTTTTGCAAATGTTACTTTAAGATCAAATATTACACCTTAAAGGGACATTCAAGGCAAATTCTGTAACCTATAGATCTCCTAACTGTCCCGGATATTGAGGGTTTGTCAGGGGTCCCTGTCCTCCCAGCAAAACTCCCTGTTTCCAAGGATATCCAGGCCCGCCCACTACACACCCTACCACACTGACGCACTACAGTCCCAATCCCTCTGGCCATGGCTCCGCCTACCAAATACCTCTGAGTTACTGTCCGCAAATCTCTCACACTTCACTACTCCGGATGTATAAACCGATTTTTTTTTTAAAATGTTGCAAATAAACCAGCAACTGATTTGCAGCATTTGCTGTTACAAAATTAGTTTTTTGACCTCTCTAAGGAGCATGGGCCAAGAACAATTTGTTATTCAAAAGCAAAACGTCTGTTAAATTTCCCTTCAAATATTCATGAGCAGGCATTTCATCCTTAAACAATGACAATCTAATAAAGAACTTAGAGCATGCAATATTAAATCCAGCAATGCTGTAATGCTATGTAATTAACCCGTGCAAAGTGTTAATCACATCGTTCAAGTCCTTCTCAGGACACGCAGAGTACTGCCATTCCAGAGGAGAACCTGCTGCTGATCCAATCAAAACGGACACTAAAGTAAACACTAAATGTTCATGATTCAGATAGAGAGTGCAATTTTTTACAACTTTCCAATTAACTTCTATTTTTCACATTTTGATTAGTTCTCTTGGTATCCTTTATTGAAGAGTAAATCTAGTTGCTTTGATGGAGATTAGGGGCTGAACGTATTTTTAGCAATCTTTGGCAGAAGTGTTTGCAACTATGTATATCGATCGCAGTTTGCGGCGCAAGCGAGGGAACCGGCGTCGCCCGCAGTTTCAGCTCGCAACTCGAGCCATCCCATATAGGTCGCCGTCAGATGCTAACGTGCCGTAAGTCTGACAAACCAGCGATGTCCAGAAATCTGCGTAAGTACAAATTTCTGGCGTCGCCAGTGACTTGCGCCACGTTAGAATCTGCCGGCGCCTATAAAACCTGACTAAAGTCTAAAACACCCGCACTGTCTAACACGCCTCCCTAACATAGCCCGCACTGTCTAACACGCCTCCCTAACATAGCCCGCACTATCTAACCCTCTATCCACTATCCCCCCTCACTATCCTAACAATAAAAAAGCTATTAACCCCTAAACCGCCGCTCCTTTACCCCGCCGCAACCTAATAAAATTATTAACCCCTAAACCGCCGCTCCCGTACCCCACCGCCAGCTATATTATATCTATAACCCCCTAAAGTGAGCCCCTAACACCGCCACCATCTATATTAAAATTATTAACCCCTAATGTAAGCCCCTTACACCGCCGCCATCTCTATTAAAATGATTAACCCCTAATTTAATCTACCTACCCCGCCGCCAGCTATATTATCTATATTAACCCTAAGTATATTATAGTTAATATAGGTATTACATTATATATATTAACTATATTAACCCTAATTATATTAGGGTTAATATAGTTAATATAGTTACTATAGTATTTATATTAACTATATTAACTCTATCTAACCCTAACTAAATTTATATTAAATTAATCTAATTCATTTATAAACTAAAATATTCCTATTTAAATCTAAATACTTACCTATAAAATAAACCCTAAGATAGCTACAATATAATTAATAATTACATTGTAGCTATGTTAGGGTTAATATTTATTTTACAGGTAAATTGTTAATTATTTTAACTAGGTATAATAGATATTAAATAGTTATTAACTATTTAATGTCTACCTAGTTAAAATAATTACCCAATTACCTGTAAAATAAATCCTAACCTAAGTTACAAATACACCTACACTATCAATAAATTTAATAAACTACAAACATCTATCTAAAAATACAATTAAATTAACTAAACTAAATTACCAAAAAAAACAAACACTAAATTACAAAAAATAAAAAAAAAAGATTACAAGATATTTAAGCTAATTACACCTATTCTAAGCCCCCTAATAAAATAATAAACCCCCCAAATAAAAAAAATTCCCTGCCCTATTCTAAATTCAACAAATTTCAAAGCTCTTTACCTTACCAGCCCTTAAAAGGGCCTTTTGTGGGGCATGCCCCAAAGAATTCAGCTCTTTTGCATACAACAAATACAATACCCCCCCCCATTACAACCCCACCACCCACATACCCCTATTCTAAACCCACCCAAACCCCCCTTAAAAAAGCCTAACACTACCCCCCTGAAGATCTCCCTACCTTGTCTTCACCACACCGGGCCGAACTCCTGATCCGATCCGGGCGATAGAATGCGAGCTCAATCTGATTGGCTGATTGGATCAGCCAATCGGATTGAACTTGAATCTGATTGGCTGATTCAATCAGCCAATCAGATTTTTTTAACTTAATTCCGATTGGCTGATAGAATCCTATCAGCCAATCGGAATTCGGCGGACGCCATCTTGGATGACGTCATTTAAAGGTACCTCATTCCAAGTTCAGCAGTCGGCCGGGATGGATGCTCCGCGGCGGCGGAGCGAAGAAAGAAGATTGAAGATGCCGCCGGGAAGAATGAAGACTTTGCTGCCGCTTGGAGGAAGACGTCGCCGGAGGAAGAATTCTTCTTTGCCGCTTGGAGGAAGACATCGCCCGGATCGGATCAGGAGTTCGGCCCGGGTGTGGTGAAGACAAGGTAGGGAGATCTTCAGGGGGGTAGTGTTAGGCTTTTTTAAGGGGGGTTTGGGTGGGTTTAGAATAGGGGTATGTGGGTGGTGGGTTGTAATGGGGGGGGGGGGTATTGTATTTGTTGTATGCAAAAGAGCTGAATTCTTTGGGGCATGCCCCACAAAAGGCCCTTTTAAGGGCTGGTAAGGTAAAGAGCTTTGAAATTTGTTGAATTTAGAATAGGGCAGGGAATTTTTTTTATTTTGGGGGTTTATTATTTTATTAGGGGGCTTAGAATAGGTGTAATTAGCTTAAATATCTTGTAATCTTTTTTTTATTTTTTGTAATTTAGTGTTTTTTTTTGTAATTTAGTTTAGTTAATTTAATTGTATTTTTAGATAGATGTTTGTAGTTTATTAAATTTATTGATAGTGTAGGTGTATTTGTAACTTAGGTTAGGATTTATTTTACAGGTAATTGGGTAATTATTTTAACTAGGTAGATATTAAATAGTTAATAACTATTTAATATCTATTATACCTAGTTAAAATAATTAACAATTTACCTGTAAAATAAATATTAACCCTAACATAGCTACAATGTAATTATTAATTATATTGTAGCTATCTTAGGGTTTATTTTATAGGTAAGTATTTAGATTTAAATAGGAATATTTTAGTTTATAAATGAATTAGATTAATTTAATATAAATTTAGTTAGGGTTAGATAGAGTTAATATAGTTAATATAAATACTATAGTAACTATATTAACTATATTAACCCTAATATAATTAGGGTTAATATAGTTAATATATATAATGTAATACCTATATTAACTATAATATACTTAGGGTTTAATATAGATAATATAGCTGGTGGCGGGGTAGGTAGATTAAATTAGGGGTTAATCATTTTAATAGAGATGGCGGCGGTGTAAGGGGCTTACATTAGGGGTTAATAATTTTTATATAGGTGGCGGCGGTGTAAGGGGTCAGATTAGGGGATAGATAAGGTAGATGGCGGCGGTTTTAGAGGCTCACAGTAGGGGGTTAGTTTATGTAGATGGCGGGCGGGGTCCGGGAGCGGCGGTTTAGGGGGTAATAACTTTATTAGGGATTTCGGGGGGGGGGGG